>NC_051239.1:2544787-2562287 GCF_015220715.1 Pygocentrus nattereri | reverse complement strand
AACCAAGAAACAGTGAGGAATGACCAGGGTGTGAAATACAGGGGGTCTAGGAGGGTCCAGGGTCCTAATTCACCTCTGGGACCCCCAGAATTCTCAGACATTGAAGATAAACTCATTATGGCATTACACTCAAATCCAGACTCAGTGGAGCTGATTGTTTATCGGCTTCCCCCACAATCAGCCAATAACCAGAGCTGCGCACGATGTTTTAATGCTGATATATGTAAATGAGCTCTGTTCTGAGTGGCTGGCCTGTACTGTGTCCTCATTGTAAAAGGAGTGCAGACTGAAACCCACCTTATGACTTCAGCATGAGTGGGTGGAGCTAAATGGCTGTGGGCAGAACAGGCAGATATATGTAAATAAGTTAATGTGACATCACCAAACAAATGAATTCAAAACAGATTGGAGTGGACGGACGCTGGAGCGGAGGGACGCTGGAGTGGACGGACGCTGGAGTGGACGGACGCTGGAGCGGACAGACGCTGGAGCGGAGGGACGCTGGAGCGGAGGGACACTGGAGTGGACAGACGCTGGAGTGGACGGACGCTGGAGTGAACGGACGCTGGAGTGGACAGACGCTGGAGCAGAGGGACGCTGGAGCGGAGGGACGCTGGAGTGGACGGACGCTGGAGTGGACAGACGCTGGAGTGGACAGACGCTCCTAATAACATCTATAGCGGTCACTCTCAGTCACTTCACTCACACAGTGATGGAAATTCCCAGGTAAGGTTCCACCTGCAGAGGCCACGCCCCCTCGTCTGAAGAGCTTCTCAATCACAGCAAAGTGGAGAAACAAAACACACCCCCACCCACTCCCCCACCCACTCAGACTGATGGAGAGTGTTCTATATCCTCCAAAGAGGATTCTTGTATTGTAACAGTCGATGAAGCTTTTTGGTGCTACATAGAACGCTTCTCAATATGGTTCTAGATAGAACCATATATATAACACATTCTCCATCAATCTGAAGAACCATTTCACCATGCAGAGAACACTGAAGCATGTAAAGGGTTCTTTGAGTGTTTGTGGTTCTACTTAGAACAATTGTCTTTACTAGAACCCCTGAAGAACCATCTTGTTTAAGAGAGCAGAGAAAAGCGTTCCTCTGTGTGGGAAATACAGCCCAGCGTGCTGAATGAGTTATTAGAACCTTTATCTGTGAAATAAGCGTGTCTGAATCACACACACACACACACACACACACACACACACACACACTCGTTCGGTGAAGACGGCGGTTCTGTAAGGCGCGTGATGAACGTCTGTAGAGCCGTTCGGTGAAGACGAAACAAATTCAGCTTAATTTTCCCTCTTTAACGGATTCGTCTTCCCTCACAGAGGAGCCGTAATAAGACGGACTGTGGCTGTGTAACACTGACACCTTGTGGTCAGTGGGTGTAATTTCACACACAATATGATTTACTTCAGTGTATTAGTGAAAACAAACAACCTCACAATAAACAAACAACAATAAACCAGCCGCTCTTCACTTTAACTCACTCCTGCTCTGATTTATGTTTGTTTATTGTAGATTGTAGAGTTGTTGCTTCAGATTGATGGAGAATGTGCTGTAGGTGGTTCTTAATAGAACCTTTCTGAAAACGGTTCTCCACAGCACCAAAAAGGTTCCACAATTAAACCTATTTCACCAGAAACAGCAGACAGCAGCTGGACAGACAGACAGGCAGAAAGACAGACAGACAGAAGGATAGCCAAACAGACAGATCGAGACAGGCAAGCAGACAGACAGGCAAAAAGACAGCGAGACAGGCAGGCAGGCAGATAGACAGACAGGGAGGCAGATTAACAGGCAGAAAGACAGAGACAGATAGCCAGACAGTCAGATACGCAGGCAAGCAGACAAACAGGTAGAAAAACAGGCAGGCAGGTCGTGTCTCCTCCCCCACAGGTAACGAGGAGTGTAAAACTGAAAGTCGTTGGTGAGCGTGAGAACCTGCAGAGCTGTTCTAGGTCATGACGTCTTGTGGTGCGAGTGTGGTTTTATAAGACGGTCCGGCTGGTCCGGTCCGGTCCGGGCCGTGTCCACAGCCTAAGAACTGAGCAGTGAGCTCTGCAGTGCTGAGGGGAAGAGACACACTGAAGAGTGACCATGAAAACGACTGAAATCATCCTGTATTTCAGAGCAGCAGCAGAGGAACACACACACACTGACCACAACACACACACACACACACACACACACACACACACACACACACACACACACACTGCAGTCTCACCACACGAGAGGTGTGAACCAGCGCAGCTACTTCTACTAAGAGCTGAGCACTAATATTAAACTCTGAGCACATCATTAAGTCCATCCCCTCGTTTCTCCACTGTCCACTTCATCAGCGCCACTGACCGTGCAGTTTCACTCTGACCCAACTTCACTCCGTCTGTTTCTCGGATACTCTGTTACCCTGTTCTTCAGTGGTCAGGACCCCCATGGACCCTCACAGAGCAGGTACTGTTTGGGTAGTAACACTGATGTGGTGGTGGTGTGTTGTGTTGGTCTGAGTGGATCAGACACAGCAGTGCTGCTGGAGTTTTTAAACACCTCAGTGTCGCTGCTGGACTGAGAATAGTCCACCAACCAAAAATATCCAGCCGACAGAGTCCTGTGGGCAGCGTCCTGTGGGCAACGTCCTGTGGCCACTGATGAAGGACTAGAGGATGACCAACACAAACTGTGCAGCAGCAGATGAGCTGTCGTCTCTGACTTTACATCTACAAGGTGGACCCACAAGGTAGGAGTGTCTAATAGAGTGGACAGTGTTTAAAAACTCCTGTCTGATCCACTCGCACCAGCACAACACACCCCAACACACCACCACCACGTCAATGTTACTGCAGTGCTGAGAATGATCCACCACCCAAACAGTACCTGCTCTGTGAGGGTCCATGGGGGTCCTGACCACTGAAGAACAGGGTAAAGGGGTTACATGTAAGTATTATAGTACACTAATATTAAATAGTCATATTAAAGCACTACAGCCACATGAAGGCTTTACAGCACAGGAACCGTCATACATGGTAAAATAACGCAGGTGACCACGCGTTTGCTCTGTATTGACCACCAAATCAAGCTCAGGGGCGGTTTCGGTAATAATAAACTGTATTGTGTGCGTTTTCAGTGGAACTGGTTACAAAAAGGAGTTTAAACAGCACTGAAAAGATTCTGGCATTAACATTCATCATTGCTTGCCTCATTCAAAACGCGTACAGGGATTTTTAAAACATATACTTTATGTATAAATACATATATTAGACTTTATCATTTACAGTTCAGCGTCACGGCTGAGAAGAGCGTGAACGACGCTGTAAAAGCCTCGTTACACCACAAAACCCATCAGTGGCTGCTTTCAATAAACAGCACAGATTCCCCTCATCAGCCTCAGTTAACAGCACTCGGGTTCCCCTGGACCTGCAGCCGCGTCGTCTGAGGAGCTTCACTCGTTATTAAAGGGAAAAGGCACCGTGTTTGTATGACAGTCATAAATATAAATATAAATGTTTCGCTGCTATCGGACCAAAACCTCGTATCTCAAAAATGGTCACTTTACAGGAGAGGGAAAAAACCTACTTCACTTTTAATGGAAGTCAATGGAACCAGAATTTTTTCCACATACTTTTGGGCCGTTTCTGTTGGGCCGTTCATCAAGAACTCTACAGACGACGTGAAGGCCGACACGCGTTCTCAAATTAGGTCAAAAAACGAAAATCGATAAAAACGTCGATGCGAGGTTTTGTTCCCGCAGCAGCGATATGGATGCTGTTTTAATGTGATGGAGCGTTTAGTAAAGCCTAAAAACACGGTTCTTCAAGGGTTCTTCAGTAAAGACAGGTTCTATATAGAACCGCCATCACAATCATCACTGTGTGCGTTCATGGTCCCACACAGAACTGTTCTCTTTATGGTCAATACCGTCGGTATCTGAGCGAAGACCTGGTCATAAAAACTCATAATAAATAAAATAAAGACTTTGTTTTGGGCCGTGATCGTAACCATAACAACCGGCCGCAGGCTTTTATTTACCCTGCTAGCTAACCTAAGGGTTTACGCCGTGCTAGCTGGGCTAACGACGACGCCACTGCTCAATTTTTAAACATCGTCTCTTAAAATCAGCTCAGAAACGTTAACCGGGCTAACGAAGCTAACCGGGCTAACGAAGCTAACCGAGCTAACCGGGCTAACGAAGCTAACCAAGCTAACCGGGCTAACGAAGCTAACCGGGCTAACGAAGCTAACTGAGCTAACCGGGCTAACGAAGCTAACTGAGCTAACCGGGCTAACGAAGCTAACTGAGCTAACCGGGCTAACGAAGCTAACTGAGCTAACGGTGCTAACTGGGCTAACGAAGCTAGCGGAGCTAACCGAGCTAGTGGAGCTAACCGAGCTAACGAAGCTAAGCTTTCCAGCCAAATTAGCCAGATCATGTCTGGTGCTGCTCCAAAAGAGCAGCAGACGCTTAAAGAGAACCGTACTGAAGAATCCTTAAAGAACAAAGACAACGGTTCTGCTTAAATCCATACGTTCTACATACAGAGCCACGTCCTTAAACGGTTCTTTGCATGGTGGAATAGTTCTTCAGACCGATGGGGAACGCATTTGGTGCTACATAGAACCATATAGAACATGTTCTCCATCAAACTGAAGAACCACTTCACCATGCATGACATGATGCTACGCAGAACTCCTGGTTTTAAACAGAACCACCGTCTTTGCTAAAGAACCTTTGAGGAACCAACTTTAGGCAGTAGCACAAGTGAAGCAAATACACAATAAAACGTAATAAAATAAATAAGACTAAACGGTAAAGATTTAAAAATCGACAGTATTCACTCTGGTTCTACGTACATCTGCGTTACAGCGGTTCTGCGGCTTGGAGACTTTTTCGGGGGGGTAATTAAATCATGTTCTCACACAGGATTCATTAGAACAGAACAGTAAAGGGCGACATCACCACATTTAAAATTTCACTCCTCCAAAACTTTGTGCCTTTCCGTGTAACCTGGTGAGTTGGTTTCTGAGTTTAGCCTAAATGATATCTGGGTTTAATCTTAGTCCAGGTCTGGGAAACTAACCTGTGTGATGTGTAATGTGCAAATACCTATAAATTAATAATCCTGAGATCCTGAAATATTCCCAGTGAGCCGTGCGCTCCGGCCTGGACTTGAAGATCATGTACTGTTTCACTGCTGTGCATCTATAAAGAGACCATCTTCACTCATTTACTGAAAAATAACCTGCATCCATATCATCTGTTCAGAGATTAATTCCTTAATTAATAATTAATTAATGAATTTATAGCCTGAATTTCAGCTCAGCTCTCCACAGACATGCTTTCATTAAAGGGGAACTCCGCCTGCTTTTCAGAATTCCTGCATAATTAACTGGTTAAGATGTAATCAGATCGGTTTGGAGCGGTTCTCCGTTCTAGTCAGAGCCGCTCACAGTGGTGGTGATGGGAACCAGACGTCCCTCTAAAAGCTCCTACAGAAAGTTCCTACATGAACTGGTTCTGAATTCACTGCCTGATGACTGAGACGCTGTTTTATGAGAGTTTAGAGAACTTCAACTCCATTCATGGTGGAGGGAGACATGCAGGGCGCTGTGCCGCAAAATAGTCCCCAAAGAAAACTCATTATTCCAGATTTTCCATCATCAACATTCCATATAAGCTCAGAAGACTCGTGTAGGTTCTCTGGTGGTTCTGGATGGTAAATAAAGTGTCTGTATCTGTGTTGTAGTCATGGCGACGCCTGGTTCCCATCACCACCACTGTAAAGAGATCTGAGCCGTTTCACACCAAACCCACTCGGGATCTCTGATTACACCTCACACACTGGATTACGGAGGAATTCTGGAAAAAAAAAAAAAAAGGTGGAATTTTGCTTCAACTTTAAATCAGGGACCACTGTAAATGTACTGATCCTGGCTAATTCCCACATTTCTGCCCTATATAAGAAGAAACATTATCAGGGACTAAAAATATGACTATTCCACACACTATCTGGCACATTTTTAAATCTTACGCCATCAGAGACGCACGTCTTGTCTGAACATCATGACGGCACTGGCTCTTTAAACCGGCTCGGATTTTGAAACAAAAGACCACATCTGTAGCTCCGAAAACACATTCACACACAAAAGAGTCACAGGAAGTACTAATTAAGTAAAGTAGTAACGTACTGTACTCTTAGAGTCTGAGCATGCAGAAAAAAACTAAATAAAATAAAAAAAATCAAAAATTAAATCAAAATATTCTGAATTCCGTTCCATTCTGCTGTAGACGTTTTAAGAAATCAAGAAAAGGTGTAAGAAACATTTTTAAAAGTCGTCCTATTGGAAGAACCAGCCGGTATAAAATTCTAGGGACAGTCCAGCAAAAAATAAAAATCCCCCCAAAACGCCCCCACCCACCCCCCACCCCCCCTCACCCACACCCCCAACACATCCACTCCAATATTAGTCGATCAGTCAGACACGACAAGCTTGCTTCTTTAGTTTTAGCAGTAGAGCTACAAGGCTCCAATTAATTCATTAATTGATTGATTGATTAAATCAATTCCCAGATGGTTGCTAGGGGGTTGCCAGGCATTTACTATGGTAAATTTATAATGATAAAGTTGCTGCTGCGCTAGGGGGCTGCTATGGTATCCCAGGTGGTTGCTAGAGGGTTGCCAGGCAGTTGCCATATGATTAATTGGATGTTGCTGACGGACCGGTATCATCACGATATGACACAGAGGTTGGGTGCACAAACTTTCGCTCACATTTCGTTCCTATGGGGGAAAAAATCGTCATTTAATGATCACTGTACCGAAACCGTACGCCCGATGGAAAACCAGCAAGACCGTTTAATTAAACTCGTTCCACAAATTTGTTTCGGGCCGAGATTTCAAGCGAGTTGCAGGACAGTTTACGCAACGCAACCCGAGCGCATTTCCGTTTCATGTGCGTCTCAAGCAACTGGAAGTCGCATGACCGTAAAGCCAGCCTGACACTGTCTTCCTATCCGGAGTCGGGATCGGATTACGAGCTGACGTAGTAAAGCGTCCAGCAACTCACTTCAAACTCAGCCGCAACTCTTATAAGCTTCTCACGAAACAACCTGATTATTCCTGATCAGACGGTTTCGTCTCCAATAGCTTCTGTTCTAAATCCAGTCCTAACTGACAGCGGTGTCCGGAGTCCGGAGATGGGGTGTTCCTGGAATTTCAGTCCAGGACCTTAAATTATATAAAATACCACAACAATGGTCCAAAAAATTTACACTCTTGTATGTTCACACGGATGTCTTTGCAGTTTAAGTGATGCTTCTTTTTTTTTTTTAAATCCCACAAACGGGGAAATTCCACCTCCGCACATCCGTGAAGTGAAACACCACACACATTCTAGTGAATGCACACACTAGGGGGCTAAAGTTATGTTCACATCACAAGCCTCTTCGGATTTTTGGCCCAGATCCGATCTTTCCGACTAGTTGGCTCACAATGGTGTAGATAAGTGACTGAAATCTGTCATTAACGTGAACCTGCTGTCCGAAACGACCCGCATGCGCACATCCTAATCAATAACGTCACATGACTGAATCACGTGCATCAAAACAAGCATCTCTTAGCCTTACTATTCGAACGAGACGAAAGTTTTCAGACACCAACCTCAGTTTCGGCCCTGTTGCCACGGTAACGCAGAATGAAGACGCACAGCGACGAGCACACGAATTCTGATCGGAGCGCTCACTTTAAGGCCATGAACCGGACACACATCTGATCTAGAACCACGTGTTACAGTGAAAAGATCAGATGCGCGTCCACACAGCTCTGAATAAAATTCGGATTTACGCCGCTTCAGCCTGGTAATGTGAACGCGGCCTAAGTGGAGTATAAGCATCCACTGCTTGAGACCATCATGAGCCTCATGGCTCCAGCGCTAAAACTGAAAACGCACCCTTCTGGCTGATCGACTACGTTTGAACTGGAAAACTGTGTGAATCTGATTTTCCATAAATTACTGTGTGTCTAGCTGGAGAACGGTCAGACCGGAAGCCGACTGTGTCTGTCCTAAGGGAAAAGTCCCGGAGCCGACTGAATGTTTGGCGCGTCCGCCCGATGGTCCAGCTCGTTCTGGAGGCGCGTGATGTTGGACAACTCCTCCAGCTCCTGGAACTGCCGGTCAGTTTTGTGGCTAACGAGTGAGCGGTAGAAATGCACGGCAAAGACGATGAAGACGAGGCCGCAGGGAACCATGATGGCCGTCGACGCGTAGGCCGCGGCTACCCCGGCGCTGACCGTGGAGTTGTCTGTTTGGACTTCGTCGTGCTTCTTCAGCGGAAGGAACTTCACCCAGCAGAGCAGCAGCACCTCCGCTAGGAAGAGGAAGGTGCCGATGACGGTGGAGAAGGCCCAGGCCAGCTCGATGTGGCGATGCATCCGCTCGTGGGGCGACTCCTTGACCGAATTGAGGTTGTGGACGTTGCTGACCGCCTCCAGGTTGGGCAGGATGCAGGTGCTGATCATTAAAGCGAAGAGATGCACGGCCACCAGGACAGTGGTGCAGGCGCTAAACGCTATCAGCAAACCCGGAGGGTAGGAGTAATCTCGCTCCAACTGGACCTCCACCATCGCCACCTGGAACACAGAAGGAGCTGAAGTTTGGCCAAAATCATGACAATTACTCTCTTTACAAACCAACAAAGTAACAAACTAAGACACAATTTGTTTCTCTGATCTCGCCAGTGCTCCAACACTGCTGGACTGGACTTTTTAAGGTGGAACGGGGAGATTAGAACAAGAAGCTGGTGAACGGAAAGCCCACTCCAGCCTCGTCCTCGTGTGAACCCGAATATAAGACAAGCGGTATGTTCTGGTGCTTTGGTACCGAATAAGACTTGACATCTCACAGGTAGGAGGTGCTCAGAGTTTAACACTTTATTTAACTTTGTCGCACAGCGTCTTCGTCCGCCCAGCTGCCATGTGCGCGACACGGCGAACGAGGCCTCCACGCGACGTCTGCGGTTGTTATCAACAACCTGACTGGACACTGCTCAGTTCATTTGCATAAAATTTGCATTATCTTGTACATCAATGGTTAGATGTACAAGATAAAAGTATATATAAGCTGCGCCTCAGTGTCACTTCTGGACTGAGAATAGACCACCAACCAAAAATATTCTGTGGGCAGCGTCCTGTGACCACTGATGAAGTACTAGTAGTACTAGGATGACCAACACAAACTGTGCAGCAGCAGATGAGCTGTCGTCTCTGACTTTACATCTACAAGGTGGACCGACAAGGTAGAGTGGACAGTGAGTGGACACAGTGTTTAGAAACTCCAGCAGCACTGCTGTGGCTGATCCACTCAGACCAGCGCAACACACACTAACACCACCACGTCAGTGTTACTGCAGTGCTGAGAATGACCCACCACCCAAATAGTACCTGCTCTGTGAGGGTCCATGGGGGTCATGACCACTGAAGAACAGGGTAACAGAGTATCAGAGAAACAGATGGACTACAGTCTGTAACTGTAGAACTACAGAGTGCAGCTATATGGTCAGTGGAGCTAGTTAAGAGAACGGTGAGATCCAGAAGGTGCGTCAAACTCAGGCTGAATCCCAAACGGCTCCATACTCCCTAAACCGTGTTCTAGCTATGAAAGTTTAGAAGTTCTAGCCTCTAAAGCCAAACAGTGCATCGTATATCGAGTGCGGACGTGTCTGAATCCCAAACGACTGTTTCTTAGCTGTGTTTTGCTCTGTTGGGCTGCAGGATCCAGTATTTAAACTCCTGCGTAGTGCACTATGTAGGGAGCAGGGAGCCGGAATACTTCTTTATGCTAATTATTATTAATAATAACTTAAATTATGTTCTGAAAATTTGTGGCGGGGGGAAAGTGTCACACCACGACAACGGCGCATCACACAGGAGGCCGGCCGGAAAGCCTCGAAGGCTGAAGAGGTCCTTCGCCACGAAGGGGGAGCGTTCTTCTGCAGTCGAACCCCAGCAGACCAGGCAGCCTCATAGCTGCAACGCAGCGACACCCAGGCGGCCGGCCCGCGCTGCTCACTCGGCTGAACGGTACCGGTCCAGGCAGCCCCACAGCTGCGGTACCTCAAGCCCAGGATGCGATGTCACGTCAGTCAGGTCCCCAGTCCGGAGTGTGGCCGGTCCAGGCTGCATAACGTCTGAGACCAAGAGTCACCCAAACAGCCAGTCCAATGAGCCTCAGCTGGAGACTCACTCTCAGCCAGTATCTCAGTGGATGTGATGGTAAACATCAAAACAAACACACAAACAATACAAGATAAAATCACTGTAGCGTACGGCCTTCCGGGGCTCATTGCTCTAACTCACAAGCTCTGAACAGAAGGTCTACGGGATGTCGGTCTGTAGGTGCAGGTATGCGTTTGCGAGACTGAAGCCACAGTGAGATCAGAGCGAGTGTGTTGCTGCGCGGACGCTGTGCAGCTCGCTGTACGTATCTGTAGGTCACAGGCTATGGAAATGAGCTTTTCTCTGTCGTAGAGGAAAAACATTAAAACAACCGCGAGCGAATTCGACCCAGGGCTCTGAGAGAAGCGCAGCACTGTGCTGAACATTAACCTGTCCCCACCTCGAGCCGCCGGCCCTGCCAGTCACTCGGAGCTAAATAATAACTATAAAAACAGACGTTCTATTAAAAGACAGAGGTCTGAGGGTGTGAAGTGCGGAGGTGGGGGTGGAGTGTTAAACTCCATTTCCTCACTCTCCTCGTTTCCTGCGTTGCAAAATCAGCTTTGTTTTCCACTGACAGACGAGTTTAGAGGGTAAAAACCGAAGGCGTGCGGTTCGGGCCAGGACCTTCAGCTCATTTAGCAAGTTTGAGGCCTCTTTGGAGGAGAATTCCACCAGCATTTTAAAATTCAAAGCTCTGAGAAAGTAAATTCAGAGGGTTTGGTGTGAAACGGTTCAGACGTCTTCACAGTGGTGGTGATGGGAACCAGGCGTCGCCATGACTACAACACAGATACAGACACTTTATTTACCATCCAGAACCACCAGAACCTACACGAGTCTTCTGAGCTTATCTGGAATGCTGATGATGGAAAACAGTGGAAAATCTGGAATAATGAGTTTTCTTTGGGGACTATTTTGCCGCACAGCGCCCTGCATGTCTCCCTCCACCATGAATGGAGTTGAAGTTCTCTAAACTCTCATAAAACAGCGTCTCAGTCATCAGGCAGTGAATTCAGAACCAGTTCATGTAGGAACTTTCTGTAGGAGCTTTTAGCGGGACGTCTGGTTCCCATCACCACCACTGGGAGCAGCTCTGACTCTGGAACAGGGCATTTCATACCAACCCGCTCTGAACGACTCGGTTTACATTTTAATCAAATACGCATACATTTTGAGAAATGAGTGGAGTTCCCCTTTTTCAAAGGGTTCTCTGTCCTTTTCACCTCTCCTTAGTTCTGGAAAACTGATGCGAACTAATTTCTCTCTCATCTGAAGATCAAAGCCACGCAGCTAAGCAGCTACAGAGCAGGTTTCCTGCAGAAATGAGCTTCAGGCTGTCGTTCTGCTACCAGCGGAAACCTGATACCCTGAAGATACGAGGGATCCTGTCTCTGTATTAACCCCCTAAACTGAACGTTCTAGTGTTGTTCTGCTCTCACGGCCTGTGGGGGTCTTAGAGAAGACCGGGCGGGTTGAATCAGGCCAGTCTGGGGAGCAAGTTTGGGAAACGCTGCTGTGGCTCGACCTAAGAAGAAGTCAGGTGATGGTGCAAGTTCATGCAAGCAGCTCTAACAGAGCTGGTATGTGGGACAAGCCACGAGAAGGCGGTTAGATAATCCAAATAAAACGTAACAGCACTGCGGCCGGACCGGCTGGACGCCAGCTTGGTCTGTACATGAATGGCAGGTGCTGAGTAATGACGAAAAAAGAAAGAAATAATTGGCTTCTTAGTAGAACTCTCCGTTCCACCTTAAATTCTGCAGCAGGCATAATGCTAGAACTGCAGCTAATGTGGCGTTTAAGGTGGAATGAAGAGTTGTATTCTCAGTAGAAATCTCAGTTCCACCTTAAACGCTGCAGCACTCACAACATTACCATAACTGCTGATGCATTTAAGGTGGAACTGAGAGTTCAAAAAAGGAAAAACACACAGAACTTCCAGAAACTTCATATGAGATATGAAGTGATAATTATGGAAACTGTCATTATTATGACTTATTAAAAAAGGAAAAATATATATAATAAATATTTTATAAACATATTATAAATATTATATATGTGTGTGTGTATATACACACACACACACACACACACACACAGCTACTGTCAGAAGAAACCCTTGTATCTCCAAAACGGTCACTTTACAGGAGAAGGGAAAACATTCCTTACTTTTAATGGAAGTCAATGGAACCAGATGTATTTCCAGGTAATTTTGAGTCATTTCTGTCGGTCCTTTCATCATGAAATTTACAGAACACATAAAGGACCACGGGAACTTACAAATGACATCAAAACCCCAAAAATTACCAAAACGGACATACGAGGTTTCGCTCTGACAGCGACGATATTCATCCCTTTAGTCTCGATAAAGAGTTTCCATGATTATGAGTTCATAATCATAACTGGGACAGCCGTGTTCCTGTATCCTGTCCTGCGTAGAACCTGACGTTCTACACGGGGCTGAAGCCCGCGTCTTTAGCAGGTTCTTCAATAAAGGTAGCGGTTCTAGAGATCTGAACATGCATCTGTTTCAAAGACCCAGAGTAAACCACTCGGAGATCCCAGGTCAAACTCTTATAAAAGACGGTTCTTCTAGGGTTCTATTTACTTCTAGTTCTACTTTAGTTCTATTTTCTACACTCTTAAAAGCTTCTTTAAAAAGGATCTTTGGTAAACGGCAAAGCTCTATTCAGAACCATGAGTTCGACGTAGAACCATCTGCATGGTGAAATAGTTCTTCAGACTGACGTGTGGTTGTGGTTCTACACAGCACCAAAGAGGTTCTTCTGCTGTTCCAACCTTTCAGCGCCATATAGAACCATTTTCAACGAGGTTCTACACAGAATCACAAGCAACACATTCCCCATCAATCTGAAGAACCCTTAGAGCATGCAAGGTTCTGTACACACTCTTTGAGGAGTTGGTTCTTCAAGGGTTCCTCAGTAAAGACAACGGTTCTCCACGGAAATGGTTCTTTAGAGCACCAAAAGAGGCTGTCAGGTAACTACAGAAGCACACCTTTTGGTGCTATGCAAGTTAGAACCCTATAACCACAAGTAATGCAGTTAAGTGCTGCAGCATTTAAGGTGGACCGGAGAGTTCGAGCCCACTCCAGCCTGGCTGCTGGTGTTCTGTGCAGTGAAAACGGTCCAAACACTGACCGCCTACATGGACATACGAACCCCACAGAGACATTTCCCCGCTTTCCCGGGCGGGTTCTCTCACCATGGCGAACCCGGAGAGCAGAGCAGAGGTTCTGCTGGTGGCCTTCAGCTTGGCTCGACTCAAGTAGAGCTTTCTCCATGACAGCGCCTGCAGAGAGTGCTCGTTCAAACTCATTCTCCTGCTCCTAAAAACTCCTCCCGAGGGTCAAAACCGGGCCGAACCGCTCCCCCACGACCGCGGAGTGGATTACCGCTGATATCTGATCCGAACCGCTCGGGTTTCGCGGGTCATAACAAAGTTCTACTGCTAGTTTTGAGACTGACACCGAACTGGCTGCTCACTCTTCCCCCTTCAGCCGCCGCGCCGCGGTCCCGCCCTGAAAACTACAACTTGGGGCGCCCACAATGCAACGCGGCGCAGCCCAACAAGGCAGCGGCTTTATGGGTCTTGTAGTCCTGCGCGGGTTTGTTTGCGCGGGGTCACCAGGCCACAGCTTTTAAACGGGTTTAACTTTATAATTCTCGGTTCTGGGGCCGTCAGCCGCTCGGCTAGGCGTTCAGACGCGAAGCGAGACTTTAAACTCGGCACTAAAACGTTTAGTCAAGAGCAAATCGGGCGTTTGTTGGGTAAAGAGACCGTAAGTGCGGTAAGTTAGCAGGTCGGCGACACACTGAAAACAAGGTGGTTCTTCATGGGTTCTTTAGCAAAGGAGACGGTTCTTTTTCTATATAGAACCCTTTCATGCTTGAAAGGTTCTTCGCAAGGTGAAATGGATCTTCGGATTGAGGGAGAACGTGTTGTGTGTGGTTCCGTAAAGTACCAAAAAGGGTTCTTCTATTGCATACACTCTTAAAAAAGATGGTTCTTCTAGGGGAAGGATGGGTTTTAAGGCTTGTAGTGAAGAAAATGGTTCTATATAGAACCATGAAAGCTAAAAGAACCCTTTGTATGATTAAAAGGTTCCTTTGCATCATTTAAGAGTTCTTCAGGTTGATTGAGAACATGCTGTATATGGTTCCTTTTTGAAAAGAGTTCTGTGTAGCACCAAAAAGGGTTCTGCAAGTGTTTCAGTGTCAAGCTCGTAACAACGCTTTTTGGTGCTATACTGAAACCTTTTGAAAAAGCATGTGTATAGAACCGTTTACAGGATGTTCTCCATCAATCTAATAAACCCTTTCACGATACAGAGAACCCTATAATCATACAAAGGGCTCTTTGAGTGTTCATGGTTCTATATAGGACCATTTTCTTCACTAGAACCCTTTAAAACCATCCTTTTTAAGTGTGTTCAAGCTTGACATCATAACAGTAGAAGAACCCTCTTTTGGTTCCATATAGAACCATATGCAGCACATTCCCCGTCAGTCTGAAGAACCATTTTACCAAACGGAGAACCATTTAATCATGTGTTTCTATATCTTATGGTTCCTACCAAGCCTTTACTAAGGAACCTTTTCTTTTTTAACCTCTTCAGCTCCTCGGGACCACCGGTGGGTCCAAACCGCTCTTATGTTCTTCATAACTTTCATATTCCATAAGCTCCATTCAGAAGCTGGGCGTCGTGTGAGGCTGTAGCTCTTCTCTCCAGTCTAATAGACGGTGACGTCATTTTAAACCCTTATAATAAAAGAAGCTGAACTTTGTTTGTTTTTCTACTGAAAGTCGACCCGTTTTTCCCCAAATCTGGGCTCTAAACTATAAACAGACGTGTTTATAGACGTGTTGTGAGCATGTAGTGAAATGAGATCATAGAACACACGTTCTGTTAGTTTGAGGGACTTTTACAAATAAATAAATAAATAAACAAAAAAGTAAATTTATTTCATGACTGAATAATTAGCCTCATGATTTGGTCACAAAAAATCAGCTGGACAAACCAAAACATGCCCTGAGTAAGTCTGAATGAACTGTTTCTAAACCGTGAATGAAGTGTTGCTTTGAGTTTTGGTGTCTAGTTTGTAGGATTTCAGGCTTCACTGTGTGACTGACTATACAACAGTGAGTTCCGCCCGCGCGAGCTGATCGGTTGAGAAGCGTTCTAGCTGCTGTTATTTCACCATAACATCACACTTTTTCACACTGTATCACTCCACTGAGACGCCGTTGCTAAGCAACGACTCTGACAGCTGTAGGAGACGCTCGAGCCATCTGAACGTTTTTACTTCTTACTTTGCCACAAACTGAAAATGGACACTTAAGATCACATTTGACCGACACCATTCGCCAAACTAAACGGGCTGTAAGAAGCTTTACAGACCGGCTGGAACAAAACAACATTAATACTGATCTGGAGAAACTGACCAAACTGAGCTGAACCTGATATTGGGTCAGTTTTACGGCTCAGTCTGATTTGGTCCGACTCTGAAGATCAGACACGTCTGGCGAATGGTGTTGGGTTCATTTCTGGCTGATTCCAGGTTGTTCAGCTGTTCTTCTGTCACAGCTGCCAACAGAAAAGCTGCTCAGTGGAGACGACAGTTTGGGAATTTAGTGTAAGGAGCTGGAGAACGAACTGCCGGCTGAGCGGCGAGTGGGCGGAGCTCGTTACTCTGACGTAGCATCAAGCTGCTGTATTAAAGCAGTAGAACACTTGAGGAGTGAGTTATCACCAATAACCTCACGGCTGAGATGATCTACGGCCGCCAGATCACAGCCGGGATGGTATTCCAGGATAACACACTCCCTCTGCCTTAAGCAACAGTTATTATTATGACCCCAAACTTTTGAGTGGTGTGATTTCTCTTGTTTACAAGCCAACTGATGAAAACACTAATAATCATGACGGGTCGAGTTTCTGGTTTCAGATTGACGCCGAGTTCCTGGCAGATGCTGAGTGACGAGCGGCTGTGATAAAGTCTCGGCACCCCCCAGCTGCCTGGCCTTATTGTCTCTGGCCTTGTTAGCATTGTTAGTGGCCTTTGTGTGGGTAAGTGGTGGGGAGTCTGTGTGTACGAGTGAACGGACGACAGACGTCTGCCTGTGGGTCTCAGAACAGAAAAAGCAGAATTTAAAATAAAAAAAAAAACTTCAGCTTAAAATAATTGAAATAAAATCCTATCCGGGAAAACCAAAGCGTTTCCGCTCAGCACTGAAGGCCTAAAGTGCTGATAAAGGCCTGAGGCCTGAGCGCCTGCGGGTAGCGTGAGATCAGAACATCGCTGAGTGGTTTCGTCCGTCCGTCCGAGGCCGTTATGAAGGGGTAAGGGTGGAATCGGCTCTGTTAGTCAAGCCTTCAGTCAAACAGGCAGATGTTTGGCTGTTGTCATTCAAATGTAGGAGCTCTTAAAGCCCCCCCACCGCTCTGTGTTCATGTGTTGGAGTAAATTCTGATCCTCCCATCATTCGCTGCGTATATAATCCTGCTTTAAACACACCTGTGATTAAAGAAAGAGGAAAAGAAGCCGATTAATAAATAAATAAATAAACAAATAAACACATCCCTTTAGTGTCGTGTCACAGTTTACACTGTCTGGGTTTTTATACGCACACAGCTACATCAACATTCAGCAGCACCATGAACACAACTGAAACTATATATTTAATAACTGTTATAACAGTCATATAAATATACACTACCACTCAAAAGTTTGGGGTCATATTGGTAACTGTGATTCAGTAATGTTTTCAGGAAAAAAAAAAAAACTTGAGTAGCTGGTGAATTAGGATTATTTTCCTTGTCAGTTGTCAGAAATATTTTCCAAAATATTCACCAAATATATCTTTGCAGTGTGTGAAACAAGCCAAAAATGCATTCTTTAAATATGTATATTTAAATGTAGTTATCTGTGTTGTGAAGGTTACAGATGTAACTAAACGTACTGACTGTGATCTGCACTGAACTTTACACCAACCACGTACGTCTGCAATCAGACTCTCACGCACAATGTACACTATATTTCCAAAAGTTTTCACTCACCCATCCAAATCATGGAATCCAGGTGTTCCAGTCACTTCCATGGCCACAGGTGTATAAAGCCGAGCCCCTAGGCCTGCAGACTGCTTCTACAGACATTAGTGAAAGAATGGGTCGCTCTCAGGAGCTCAGAGAATTCCAGCGTGGTGCCGTGATCGGACGCCACCTGTGCAGCAAGTCCAGTCGTGAAATTT
>NC_051239.1:2527287-2542287 GCF_015220715.1 Pygocentrus nattereri | reverse complement strand
CTGGGTTTGATTAAGTTGTAGTGAACGGCTGGAGAGACACAACAAAATGGAGACAACAGTGAAGAACGGAATGGCCTCCCTCCCGCACACTAAACGATGTGCTCATATAAGAACCTGTACATTTAGTTTATGTCCTTATTATAACCCTCATATCATGAGTTCTATTATATTGTAACGTTACGTTCCCGCAGTGCTGTCCTATAGAAACCGGCTCTACTCGCTGTAGGTGGGCGATATGGCCCAGATATCGTATCACGATACTTTTCGAGATTTTCATGACGCACGATATTTCTTATCACCCTTTTCTGAGCTTTAATGAGCCGTTAAGAGTCAAAAACAGGGCGATACGGCGGGGAAACAAGTACCATCGCGATACTTTTCACGATATGTGATTTGTCGTGATATTTATATATTTTTTCAGATATCTGATCAGAATGTTATCCAGTGATTTTAATGCACTATTTGGTATATTATGTTATAGTCTGTTCAGTTAGACTTACTGTATTGGTTATTTATCACGATAACAGTGTGTATCGTCCCATTGCCCAGCTCTAAGTTTTTTTTTGTGCTTTTAATTGCACTAAATCCAATTAAACAGGCCTAATTATGCTCAAATTGTAACGAAATGTAGTTAATCAGAGTAATGATAAAACATCATATTCCCAAACTGCTGCATGTGTAGAAACTTCAGCACCGGTGTACAATTTATTGTCATGTCATTAATATTCGTATGTGATTTTTATTTTTACATTTTTTTAGAAATATTTATGGATTTTTTTTTCAGGGTTTAGGAGTTTATTTGGATTTTTATTCTGAAGCTCAAATGAGCTAAATGGAATTACTACAGTCAGCTGTACTACGTCCCTGTAGTGCTGTCCTTTACGCGTAGGGGTGGACAATATGGATAAAATATCGTATCATGATATTTCAGGACGTGTGTACAATAAACGATGTGCGTTGTGACTTCATTTTTTTGGAGATTTAATAAGTTGGAACGGTCAAAATTGAATCTACAGTGTCACGTGTAAAAATAAATATTATTATTATTATTATTAATAATAATAAACCTACAACTACAGTGACTTTGTGTTTGGCAAACTGCACTGAATCCAACTAATCGGCTCACTTTGTGATGAAACGTAGTCAGTAGGTGCTGCGGGTACAGTAAGCTGTAGGATTTGTCTTCAGTTACTGTAAAGTGAAATATTCTTATAGGAATCCTGGAGTTTCAGGATTTCAGTGCTGAAATGAATTAAAGAGAATTTCTACAGTGATCAGTGATACTTCTAACACGGCTGTAATGCTGTCCTGTAGCAGGGGTTGTTAGGGCCGATCGATATGGCAGAAATATTGTATCGCGATACTTCACAACATTTTCACAAGCGATATTTCATTTTCGTCACCTAGGAGCAAAGAACGAACCGTTTTGGCGAAATTACTTCGAAATAGTTTTCTGTAAATTGAGCTCTGGGCATTTTTTGGCCAAGAAGACCAGGATGTAGGCTACTTTTATCCTGGCTTGAGGTTTGAAGGGTTCACACCGTACGCCAACCTGCTGGTTGATCGTGGTTGTGATGTCACAGCACATGGACATTTGGTTGCTTCTGATTGGTCGCATGTTAATAGATTACTGTGCCACGTTGTTGATAGACTATAAGCCTGTAATATAAATTGTGCTTTTCCAAATTACAGTTGTACTACAATAATTAATCTTTCAGCCCTAGAGCACTTATAATAGAACCTGCAGAACCACATATAAAAATACTGTAATAATAATAATAGTAGTAATAATAATAGTAATAATTAATTTACAGCTACAATAATCTTTATTCCGTTTTACAGACTTCACTAAATCCAATGACACGGGTCCTAATTTTGCTTTCTAATGAAATTATCACGTAATTTATGACAATAACAATAGAATATTATGATATTGCCTGACCACACGGTGAATAGTAGCCTTTAGTATTTAATATTAAGTAACATTTTTATTTAATATTGTAGTGTTGTCTAAAATCCGATATTTCCGTATGAGTCCTGTAGAAATGTGTGTAGATGTGTTTTTATAGTTATGTATGCGATTATATGCTGTTATAATTTCTAGTATTCCTGTAGTGCAGCGTTTAATACGTGTGTAGGGAGCTGTAGAAATGGTTTAAAATCACTGTAATGTCGTTAAAATTGTCACTACGCCTGTGAATCATCGTCATCATGATGCTCTCCATGGACAATCCACACCAGACTCGCGCTGACCTCACTGTAACCCTGCAGTCCAGCCAGTCTGTTCCTGCACACCGTCCAGGTCTTGTGTAATCTGGAATGTAAACATACGCAACAATCAGCCGTAACACTCTGACCACCTCCTCGTTTCTGCGCTCACTGTCCATTTTATCAGCTCCACTTACTGTATAGCTGCACTCTGTAGTTCTACAGTTACAGACTGTAGTCCATCTGTTTCTCTGATACTCTGTTACCCTGTTCTTCAGTGGTCAGGACCCCCATGGACCCTCACAGAGCAGGTACTGTTCTGGGTGGTGGGTCATTCTCAGCACTGCAGTAGCACTGACGTGATGGTGGTGTGTTAGTGTGTTGTGCTGGTACGAGTGGATCAGACATAGGTCATAATGTTAGGCCTGGTGTGTGTGTGTGTGTGTGTGTGTAAACACTGCAGATCTGTTCCAGCCTTTCTTTTGAGTGTCTAATTGAGATGATCAGGTCAACACAGGCGCTATATATACACGCTCTCCGTTGTGATCAATAACGTTCTCCCCTCCTGTGGTTCTCTGACAGTAACACCGCGTCCTGCTCTGATCTGTAGTGACCGCCTTTGCTTACTATACACTATACGATCCTCACGGGAATCCTGTAGCGCTGCCATGGATCTTTATGAGGGAATTCCTGCCTTTCGTCCTCGGAGAGGAACGTCAGCCGGCCTGTGAGCTTCGTGGTATCTAGAACGCTCTTCAAGAGGTCCTTGATAAAGAAAATGTGGAACCAAATCACTTCACGATTAAAGGAGTCTTCGCCTCGTGGAAGGGTTCTTCAGACTGATGAAGAGCCGTATTGAAAAGGGTTCTGTGTGGCGCCCAAAAGGCTCCTTTTATTGTTACGGGCTCGACATTGTAACAGCAGAGGAACCCTTTTGGGTTCTGTAGCATATTCATGCACGTTTCCATCGGCCTGAAGGGCCCTTCTATGAGGCATGAAAGGATTTGAGTGGACGTAGATCCGTATAGAACCATTGAAATGAGGTCAGTGAGGGTTCCGGGGTTCAGGACTGGACGTGTGTTGGTCTCGAGTTTCCCGTGAGCCTCTGGTCTGTAAGCAGGACGGCACCTGAGGAGAAACGGCTGCCCTGCGATTTGGCTGGAGGTGTGAACCGCTCGCGCCGTGTGGCGCTTCCTGAGGCCGGGGGTCCGGGGGTCCGGAGGGTGTGAATATATTCGCACGGCGTCGATCAAACGTCCCGGAAACGTTTATTTTTATTAAATATCTCGTTTTTCTTTAGAACCGCAGTTTAAATGAACATGAAACGATCCTGTTACCGATTATATTATAACTGTGTAATAACGTACACACTAAAAAAGACGGTTCTGCAAGGGTTCTTTAACAAAGAGAAGGGTTCTGTGTAGAACCATGAACCCTCACGGAACCCTTTGCATGATTATAGGGTACTTTGCGTGGTGAAAGTGTTCTTCAGACTGAACGAGAATGTGTTGTATATGGTTCTGTATAGAACCGTTTTGAAATTTAGCACCTAAAAGGTTCTTCTATTGTTACAGACTTGACACCGCAACAGTATATGCACCCTTATTGGTGTTATGTAGAACCCTTTTCAAACAGTTCCTCTATAGAACCATATAAAACACATTCTCCATCAGTCTGAAGAGGTGAGGGCAGGGGAGAGGAGCCGCCCCAGGTGAGGGCAGGGGAGAGGAGCCGCCCCAGGTGAGGGGAGGGGAGGGGAGGGGAGAGGAGCCGCCCCGCCCCAGGTGAGGGCAGGGGAGAGGAGCCGCCCCAGGTGAGGGCAGGGGGAGAGGAGCCGCCCCAGGTGAGGGCAGGGGGAGAGGAGCCGCCCCAGGTGAGGGCAGGGGAGAGGAGCCGCCCCAGGTGAGGGCAGGGGGAGAGGAGCCGCCCCAGGTGAGGGCAGGGGGAGAGGAGCCGCCCCAGGTGAGGGCAGGGGGAGAGGAGCCGCCCCAGGTGAGGGCAGGGGAGAGGAGCCGCCCCAGGTGAGGGCAGGGGAGAGGAGCCGCCCCAGGTGAGGGCAGGGGGAGAGGAGCCGCCCCAGGTGAGGGCAGGGGGAGAGGAGCCGCCCCAGGTGAGGGCAGGGGGAGAGGAGCCGCCCCAGGTGAGGGCAGGGGGAGAGGAGCCGCCCCAGGTGAGGGCAGGGGAGAGGAGCCGCCCCAGGTGAGGGCAGGGGAGAGGAGCCGCCCCAGGTGAGGGCAGGGGAGAGGAGCCGCCCCAGGTGAGGGCAGGGGAGAGGAGCCGCCCCAGGTGAGGGCAGGGGGAGAGGAGCCGCCCCAGGTGAGGGCAGGGGAGAGGAGCCGCCCCAGGTGAGGGCAGGGGGAGAGGAGCCGCCCCAGGTGAGGGCAGGGGGAGAGGAGCCGCCCCAGGTGAGGGCAGGGGGAGAGGAGCCGCCCCAGGTGAGGGCAGGGGAGAGGAGCCGCCCCAGGTGAGGGCAGGGGGAGAGGAGCCGCCCCAGAGGAGGGCAGGGGAGGGGAGAGGAGAGGAGCCGCCCCAGAGGAGGGGAGAGGAGAGGAGCCGCCCCAGGTGAGGGGAGGGGAGGGGAGAGGAGAGGAGCCGCCCCAGGTGAGGGGAGAGGAGAGGAGAGGAGCCGCCCCAGGTGAGGGCAGGGGAGAGGAGAGGAGCCGCCCCAGGTGAGGGGAGAGTAGAGGAGCCGCCCCAGGTGAGGGGAGGGGAGAGGAGCCGCCCCAGGTGAGGGGAGAGGAGAGGAGAGGAGCCGCCCCAGGTGAGGGGAGGGGAGAGGAGAGGAGCCGCCCCAGGGGAGGGGAGGGCAGAGGAGCCGCCCCAGGGGAGGGGAGGGCAGAGGAGCCGCCCCAGGTGATAGGAGGGGAGAGGAGCCACCCCAGGTGGAGGAGTTTAAGTATCTTGGGGTCTTGTTCACGAGTGATGGGAAGAGGGATGGTGGGATCGGCCGCAGGCTGGGACAGGCGGCAGCAATGATGCGGTCAATGTACCGGACTGTAGTGGTGAAGAGGAGCTGAGCCATAAGGCAAAGCTCTCTGTTTACCGGTCAGTCTACATCCTGACCCTCACCTGTGGTCATGATGACCGAAAGAACGAGATCACGGATACGAGCGGTCGGAAATGAGGGTGGGCTACACTCTCCTCCCTGAGAGGAGCCAGCTGAGGTGGTTCAGGCATCTGATCTGAATGCCCTGTGGACGCCTCCTGGTGGAGCCTTACCAGGCACGGCCAACTGGAACGAGACCCCGGGGTCGTCCTAGGACCCGCTGGAGGGATTATACCTCCGAGTTGGCCTGGAAGCAGCTCGGGGTCCCCGGGAATGAGCTCGAGGAGGTTGCAGGGATTCTTGCCCTGCCTGGACCAAGCGCTTTCCATTGACCATAATCGGCTGTGCTGCCGCAAAACCGCAGAGAAGCTGCCAACGTTCCCGACGATGTGCTCGGAAAAGCTTGCTGGGATGTCGTTTCTCACAACGGCGATATTAAGCCGTGGCGTCACCCACCCCTGCTGTGAATGTGTTGTAGGGTGTGTGGTTTGCATATATGTGTGTGGGTCGTTCTACAGAAACGTCCACTGCTCTGTCGCTCCATAGGGGTCACTGGTGTTCCTGACCGTCTCTGGTGTTCCTCATAATAAAGGAAACACCGGAGACGTTTTTAATGAACGACGCATTTTACAGAACATCAAACCACACGCTGTCCATCAGGGAACGTCCACTAAAATATGGAATTTAATCCATTTGTGTTTCTATTTTTCCACAGTGGACTCACCATGAGCTTTTCTCCATAGATCCTCAGACAACAGGTCAAAGGAGGTCGAGTGACGTCATCAGTGTGACTTTTATTTCCAAAATAAGAGATGCAGTAACACCAGTGACTCGACTCCTGGGGACTTTTATTATATATTTCATAATATTTATGTGGCTTTTTGTTTCTTTATGTAATTTAAATCATATATTTCCGCAGTCATGTAGAGATTATTGCGGTTAAAATTGCAGAAAAACGTGTTTTTATCTCAAAATATGTCCTCAGCCTTCACACACGAGTGTGGGAACGAGCTCTTCTAGGGTGATTGGAATTCTATAGGATTGATTTATGAACCAGTATTGATCAATTGAGGCTCAAGAAGGTGAAATTGATAAAATAAGTAATTGTTTTAGTTAAAAATAGAAATAAACTGTGACCCTGTCACGATTTTGAAGTGTAATATATCTGGGGACACAGTGAATGGACGTGTCTGTAGAGTGACCCATCTATATATATACATACACATATACATGCAAACCTCAGGGTTTGACCTCACAAATGCTCTTTAGACTGAATGAGCACTGACTCTCCAACATCTTGTCGAAATCTTCCCAGAAGAGTGGAAGCTGTTACAGCTGCAGTGGGACCAACTCCGTATTATGGGTTTGGAGTAGAATGTCCAACAATCTGTCCGCATACTTTTGACCATGTATACTATATAATGAGATGCATACAGATCAGTGCACATCCAGAGTGTGTTACACCCCCTGCAGTAGAGCAGATGGATGCTGTGATGGTTTAAAACTGGGGGAGGGGATGATAAAGGAACAATAGGAGGGTCCGGCTGCTGCTGCCTCTGGCTGGGGCAATAGGGCAAATAAATCCACAATAGAGACTCTCCCAGCATGAATAAGCAGCCTGCGCCAGTCAACCACGTCGCATGTTATAAAGATTCCAAACACATTTAAAATAAGCTAAACATGTCTTGTAACGGGTGGTTTACTGATCCACACGGTCGCTCTGACAGACTGTAATACACTACAGGAAGCGTAGGGGGCGATACGGCTTCTACTGTTTCATTTAAAAAGCTCTATAATGTTCATATGATCCACACAGTCGCTCTGACAGACTGTAATACACTACAGGAAGCGTAGGGGGCGATACGGCTTCTACTGTTTCATTTAAAAAGCTCTATAATGTTCATATGATCCACACAGTCGCTCTGACAGACTGTAATACACTACAGGAAGCGTAGGGGGCGATACGGCTTCTACTGTTTCATTTAAAAAGCTCTATAATGTTCATATGATCCACACAGTCGCTCTGACAGACTGTAATACACTACAGGAAGCGTAGGGGGCGATACGGCTTCTACTGTTTCATTTAAAAAGCTCTATAATGTTCATATGATCCACACAGTCGCTCTGACAGACTGTAATACACTACAGGAAGCGTAGGGGGCGATACGGCTTCTACTGTTTCATTTAAAAAGCTCTATAATGTTCATATGATCCACACAGTCGCTCTGACAGACTGTAATACACTACAGGAAGCGTAGGGGGCGATACGGCTTCTACTGTTTCATTTAAAAAGCTCTATAATGTTCATATGATCCACACAGTCGCTCTGACAGACTGTAATACACTACAGGAAGCGTAGGGGGCGATACGGCTTCTACTGTTTCATTTAAAAAGCTCTATAATGTTCATATGATCCACACAGTCGCTCTGACAGACTGTAATACACTACAGGAAGCGTAGGGGGCGATACGGCTTCTACTGTTTCATTTAAAAAGCTCTATAATGTTCATATGATCCACACAGTCGCTCTGACAGACTGTAATACACTACAGGAAGCGTAGGGGGCGATACGGCTTCTACTGTTTCATTTAAAAAGCTCTATAACGTTCATATGATCCACACAGTCGGTCTGAAAGACTGTAATACACTACAGGAAGCGTAGGGGGCGATACGGCTTCTACTGTTTCATTTAAAAAGCTCTATAATGTTCATATGATCCACGCAGTCGCTCTGACAGACTGTAATACACTACAGGAAGCGTAGGGGGCGATACGGCTTCTACTGTTTCATTTAAAAAGCTCTATAATGTTCATATGATCCACACAGTCGCTCTGACAGACTGTAATACACTACAGGAAGCGTAGGGGGCGATACGGCTTCTACTGTTTCATTTAAAAAGCTCTATAATGTTCATATGATCCACACAGTCGCTCTGACAGACTGTAATACACTACAGGAAGCGTAGGGGGCGATACGGCTTCTACTGTTTCATTTAAAAAGCTCTATAATGTTCATATGATCCACACAGTCGCTCTGACAGACTGTAATACACTACAGGAAGCGTAGGGGGCGATACGGCTTCTACTGTTTCATTTAAAAAGCTCTATAACGTTCATATGATCCACACAGTCGCTCTGACAGACTGTAATACACTACAGGAAGCGTAGGGGGCGATACGGCTTCTACTGTTTCATTTAAAAAGCTCTATAATGTTCATATGATCCACACGGTCGCTCTGACAGACTGTAATACACTACAGGAAGCGTAGGGGGCGATACGGCTTCTACTGTTTCATTTAAAAAGCTCTATAATGTTCATATGGTCCACACGGTCGCTCTGACAGACTGTAATACACTACAGGAAGCGTAGGGGGCGATACGGCTTCTACTGTTTCATTTAAAAAGCTCTATAATGTTCATATGATCCACACAGTCGCTCTGACAGACTGTAATACACTACAGGAAGCGTAGGGGGCGATACGGCTTCTACTGTTTCATTTAAAAAGCTCTATAATGTTCATATGATCCACACGGTCGCTCTGACAGACTGTAATACACTACAGGAAGCGTAGGGGGCGATACGGCTTCTACTGTTTCATTTAAAAAGCTCTATAATGTTCATATGATCCACACGGTCGCTCTGACAGACTGTAATACACTACAGGAAGCGTAGGGGGCGATACGGCTTCTACTGTTTCATTTAAAAAGCTCTATAATGTTCATATGATCCACACAGTCGCTCTGACAGACTGTAATACACTACAGGAAGCGTAGGGGGCGATACGGCTTCTACTGTTTCATTTAAAAAGCTCTATAACGTTCATATGACCCACACAGTCGCTCTGACAGACTGTAATACACTACAGGAAGCGTAGGGGGCGATACGGCTTCTACTGTTTCATTTAAAAAGCTCTATAATGTT
Source organism: Pygocentrus nattereri (assembly GCF_015220715.1). Classification (NCBI taxonomy): domain Eukaryota; kingdom Metazoa; phylum Chordata; class Actinopteri; order Characiformes; family Serrasalmidae; genus Pygocentrus; species Pygocentrus nattereri. The sequence goes on along the minus strand of NC_051239.1, from coordinate 2,533,112 downwards.
CATATGATCCACACAGTCGCTCTGACAGACTGTAATACACTACAGGAAGCGTAGGGGGCGATACGGCTTCTACTGTTTCATTTAAAAAGCTCTATAATGTTCATATGATCCACACAGTCGCTCTGACAGACTGTAATACACTACAGGAAGCGTAGGGGGCGATACGGCTTCTACTGTTTCATTTAAAAAGCTCTATAATGTTCATATGATCCACACAGTCGCTCTGACAGACTGTAATACACTACAGGAAGCGTAGGGGGCGATACGGCTTCTACTGTTTCATTTAAAAAGCTCTATAATATTCATATGATCCACACAGTCGCTCTGACAGACTGTAATACACTACAGGAAGCGTAGTGTGTTTCAGTCTGGACTGATTTTAGATGAGACAATACAATGCAGCCAATCAAAACAGAGCTCATTTGCATACATGTTAAAGGCTCATTAACAGAGGCAGCCTGTGTGATTGTGAGGGATAAAGAGAGGCAGTAAAATGGTCACGCAGAATTAATAACCCCCCCTTTAAACAGCTGTGCTTGGCTTCTCTCCTCATCAGCTAATGTTTGTGTAGTTGTCACTTCTCTGGCTGACCCTCGGCTCCTGAGTCACGGGGAAAATCCAGGAATTAGAGTTAAAAACTGTCCCAGCACATTCACTTTCACCAGCATGGGGAACAGAACAGGCAGTGTTCGCAGTGTTTATTAGTGTAGAGGCAGTTATACTGACTCGGTTACGTCTGCTTACATGATGGATTTGGGCTTTTCTGAGATTTTCCAGTGTTCATCTCACTTCTGCTTGTGTTTATTAGTGGGTAATCGATTTCTCCTCTGTACACACACACACACTGTATCGTAAAACATGAACAGTAACTCAAACCAGTTCAAGCACATTTAAAACTCCTCCCAGTACAACCACAACTCCTCCTACTACAACTGAAACTCCTCACAGTGCTATCAGAACTCCTCCCAGTACACCCGAAACTCCTCCTAGTACACCCGAAACCCCTCCCAGTACAACCACAACTCCTCCCAATACACCTGAAACTCCTCCCAGTGCTACCACAACTGCTCACTGCATCCACAACCCTTCCTAGTGTAACTACAACCCCTCCTAGTGTAACACACCCTCTTAGTGTAAACACAACCCCTCTAGTGTAAACACAACCCCTCTTAGTGTAACTACAACCCCTCCTAGTGTAACCACAACCCCTCTTAGTGTAACTACAACCCCTCCTAGTGTAAACACAACCCCTCTTAGTGTAACTACAACCCCTCCTAGTGTAACCACAACCCCTCTTAGTGTAACTACAACCCCTCCTAGTGTAACCACAACCCCTCTTAGTGTAACTACAACCCCTCCTAGTGTAACCACAACCCCTCTTAGTGTAACTACAACCCCTCCTAGTGTAACCACAACCCCTCCTAGTGTAACCACAACCCCTCCTAGTGTAAATACAACCCCTCCTAGTGTAACCACAACCCCTCTTAGTGTAACTACAACCCCTCCTAGTGTAACCACAACCCCTCTTAGTGTAACTACAACCCCTCCTAGTGTAACTACAACCCCTCCTAGTGTAACAACAACCCCTCCTAGTGTAACCACAACCCCTCCTAGTGTAACATCAAACTCGTCCTAGTGTAACTACAACCTGAGGCATGTTGTCTTGTATGTTCAGCTCTTTGAGTTTTGGCGTTTGAGTGCGTCTCTGTAGAGGATGAACTTATTTTCACTAAATTTTTCACACGTGACTCTGAGTGTACAGCACGTTCAGAACGGGCAGTTTAGTTTCCATGGACTGGACGGACTGATATGGTTTAAAACTGCCAGTGTTTACGAACCACGTCAAACTTTTATTTACGTTTTCTGCAGTAAAAGTTCTTTAGCTTGACGTCTCGTCTAACATCCCATCAAGTGTAGACGTCTCTTAGCCATTATGCTAACCTGTGTGTGTGTGTGTGTGTGTGTGTGTGTCTGTGTGTGTGTGTATGTGTTCTGTGTTCTGCGAGGACGTGTTCCGTGTGGCCGTGTTCCGTGTGGCCGTGTTCTGCGAGGCCGTGTTCCGTGTGGCCGTGTTCTGCGAGGCCGTGTACCGTGTGGCCGTGTTCCGTGTGGCCGTGGGTGCTGCTGCCTCAGAAAGGGAACAGACACTGTTTGTGAACTATGTGGTGAAACGTGTGAAGTGTGTGGTGCGCCGAGTTCAGCGTCTGCTGAAATGACACGCTGAGTAAGTCTGTTATCATAATCGCTTACGTGCTTTACTGTAGACACGTTTTCTCAGAGAACCAGAATGTCAGATCTGTCTAGAACTCATAACTGTCCTAACTGTCTCATAACTGTCCTGAAACCACGCCCCCCGTGAGTGCCCGACATCGCAGGGCTGAGCGACGTGTGGAAATGATTTAGTTGCGATTTCTCTGATCGATATTACGACCGTGGTTTAAATTGGGGGGGTTATTTAAGTCCAGGCCGACTTGGCCAGAACATCCACCTTTTCTGGCTTAAGATTTGAGCACTGAACATTCAGGCTGCCAGTTAGTTGTGGTTGTGATGTCACAATGTATAGTTTGGCTGCGTCTGACTGGTCTAACTCATCGACAGGCAGTTTACCAGCTCTGGTATTGGGTTGATGTTCCCCAGTTAAGACGGCACTGTTCACTAAAACAGGGCTGTAATTAAAAAGCCAGGCTGTTCTTGTTTTGTTTGTTTTGTGCCGTATTTTATTAATAAACTATCAGGACCTCAATAACATGAAAATGTGGCCAGTTGTGATTCTCTGGTTTTGGTTTTGTGACCTTACTGCACGGCAGCTGTTACAGTTATTAAAGCAGCGCTGCAGCACATCTGGACGCCTCACAGCACCGAACCTCAGAGAAATAAACAAAAACAAACAGCCACGCTGCTGCCGCCGACCTCGTCAGCTCATCTATTAGCTTATTTATTTATTTATTTATTTATTTATTTACTCTCCTGTCCCTGCCATAATTTCGTTCAGGATGCCGGCGTGTTGCCGGGGACCGGGCTGTTGCCATGGTAACACTCCTCGCAGGAGCGCCGATGTCTCCCGTTGCTGCAGTGCAGCTGTGAGTGTTACTGTACTGAGAGTGAGGCGTGAGGCTGCTGAGGGAATAGAATAACAGGAGGACAGTAAATGTAATTCCAGGAGTGAATTTGAAGGTGTTCGTCTGTCTGCTGCTGATCCGCTGATGGTTTTACTCTCCACACTGAGGAAGAACCCAAACCCCAGCTGCTCCGCTCACAGCGTGAAGTGTGTTCAGCTCATAAATTATACATAGAAGGAACTGAAAGGGCTTCGCTGATGTGGGGTGATGTAAGAGGACTTTTGCACTGCAGTGTAGCAGAGTTAGGGCATGTTTACATTCAGCGTCTGCAGTTATCAGATCATTAAGTGTAAACACACTGAACCAGTTACTGACACAGTCTGATTTTCTGCAGTTATCAGATCATTAAGTGTAAACACACTGAACCAGTTACTGCCACAGTCTGATTTTCTGCAGTTATCATATTATTAAGTGTAAACACACTGAACCAGTTACTGACCCAGTCTGATTTACTGCAGTTATCAGATTATTAAGTGTAAACACACTGAACCAGTTACTGACACAATCTGATTTACTGCAGTTATCAGATTATTAAGTGTAAACACACTGAACCAGTTACTGACACAAGTCTGATTTACTGCAGTTATCAGATTACTAAGTGTAAACACACTGAACCAGTTACTGCCACAGTCTGATTTCTGCAGTTATCAGATTAAGTGTAAACACACTGAACCAGTTACTGACACAGTCTGATTTTACTGCAGTTATCAGATTATTAAGTGTAACACGCTGAACCAGTTACTGACACAGTCTGATTTACTGTAGTTATCAGATTACTAAGTGTAAACACACTGAACCAGTTACTGACACAAGTCTGATTTACTGCAGTTATCAGATTACTAAGTGTAAAACACGCTGAACCAGTTACTGACACAGTCTGATTTCTGCAGTTATCAGATTATTAAGTGTAAACACACTGAACCAGTTACTGACACAGATCTGATTTTCTGTAGTTATCAGATTATTAAGTGTAAACACGCTGAACCAGTTACTGACACAGTCTGATTTTCTGTAGTTATCAGATTATTAAGTGTAAACACGCTGAACCAGTTACTGGCCCAGTCTGATTTTCTGCAGTTATCAGATTATTAAGTGTAAACACACTGAACCAGTTACTGACACAGTCTGATTTTCTGCAGTTATCAGATTATTAAGTGTAAACACACTGAACCAGTTACTGACACAATCAGATTTTCTGCAGTTATCAGATTATTAAGTGTAAACACACTGAACCAGTTACTGACACAATCTGATTTTCTGCAGTTATCAGATTATTAAGTGTAAACACGCTGAACCAGTTACTGACCCAATCTGATTTTCTGCAGTTATCAGATTATTAAGTGTAAACACACTGAACCAGTTACTGACACAATCAGATTTTCTGCAGTTATCAGATTATTAAGTGTAAACACACTGAACCAGTTACTGACACAATCAGATTTTCTGCAGTTATCAGATTATTAAGTGTAAACACACTGAACCAGTTACTGACACAATCTGATTTACTGCAGTTATCAGATTATTAAGTGTAAACACGCTGAACCAGTTACTGACACCAATCTGATTTCTGCAGTTATCAGATTATTAAGTGTAAACACACTGAACCAGTTACTGACCCAGTCTGATTTTCTGCAGTTATCAGATTATTAAGTGTAAACACACTGAACCAGTTACTGACAGTCTGATTTTCTGCAGTTATCAGATTATTAAGTGTAAACACACTGAACCAGTTACTGACCCAATCTGATTTTCTGCAGTTATCAGATTATTAAGTGTAAACACACCGAACCAGTTACTGACACAGTCTGATTTTCTGCAGTTATCAGATTATTAAGTGTAAACACGCTGAACCAGTTACTGACCCAGTCTGATTTACTGCAGTTATCAGATTATTAAGTGTAAACACGCTGAACCAGTTACTGACACAGTCTGATTTACTGTAGTTATCAGATTATTAAGTGTAAACACACTGAACCAGTTACTGACACAATCTGATTTACTGCAGTTATCAGATTACTAAGTGTAAAAACGCTGAACCAGTTACTGACACAGTCTGATTTTCTGCAGTTATCAGATTATTAAGTGTAAACACACTGAACCAGTTACTGACACAATCTGATTTTCTGTAGTTATCAGATTATTAAGTGTAAACACGCTGAACCAGTTACTGACACAGTCTGATTTTCTGTAGTTATCAGATTATTAAGTGTAAACACGCTGAACCAGTTACTGGCCCAATCTGATTTTCTGCAGTTATCAGATTATTAAGTGTAAACACACTGAACCAGTTACTGACACAGTCTGATTTTCTGCAGTTATCAGATTATTAAGTGTAAACACACTGAACCAGTTACTGACACAATCAGATTTTCTGCAGTTATCAGATTATTAAGTGTAAACACACTGAACCAGTTACTGACACAATCAGATTTTCTGCAGTTATCAGATTATTAAGTGTAAACACACTGAACCAGTTACTGACACAATCAGATTTTCTGCAGTTATCAGATTATTAAGTGTAAACACGCTGAACCAGTTACTGACCCAATCTGATTTTCTGCAGTTATCAGATTATTAAGTGTAAACACACTGAACCAGTTACTGACACAATCAGATTTTCTGCAGTTATCAGATTATTAAGTGTAAACACACTGAACCAGTTACTGACACAATCAGATTTTCTGCAGTTATCAGATTATTAAGTGT
>NC_051239.1:2472287-2524787 GCF_015220715.1 Pygocentrus nattereri | reverse complement strand
AAGCTCAGAAGACTCGTGTAGGTTCTCTGGTGGTTCTAGATGGTAAATAAAGTGTCTATATCTGTGTTGTAGTCATGGCGACGCCTGGTTCCCATCACCACCACTGTAAAGACGTCTGAACCGCTTCACACCAAACCCTCTGAACCTCTCTGATTACGCCTCTCTGAGTTAGGGGGGAATTCTGAAGGATTGGTGGACTTCCCCTCTGAAGGCTCTGTGTTTGGTGTCTATTCACTGTGAATCTCTTTCCGTCTCCGACAGCAACGGCCAGCGAATCGGCCCAAACCGAAGATGGCGGCCCCGTCCACACCGGCGGCGGCCACAGCGTCGTCCTCGACGTCGTCCACGCCGGCGGCGGTGAAGCTGCCGTCCAATCGGAGCTCGTCGGGGGCGCGGCGGCGGCGCACGCGGTGCAGGAAGTGCGAGGCGTGTGTGCGGACGGAGTGCGGCGAGTGCCACTTCTGTAAAGACATGAAGAAGTTCGGCGGGCCGGGACGCATGAAGCAGTCCTGCATTATGAGGCAGTGCATCGCTGTAAGACCCCCAAGCCCCCTCGCAGTGCCATACAGTTGTGTGAAAAGGCCTGAGTGTAAATAAATGAAGCGTCCACAGAGACTCACTGCTGCAGTTTAATACACGGCCACGTTTAGCCTGGCAGTAGAACCTAAAATACGGCTTGTGCGCGTTTTCTGTTAAACTCAGGGAATAAATCGAGGCTGTGCAGAAAACTGGCCTGTTTGACGGCGTCTGATGAACCCCTGTTCACTTAGAAATTCAACAAAATGTCATTTAAATCTTCCACGCCTGACGCCGGGTGTAAATACGCTGGATTTTGTGACCTCACAATGTTCGATTTTTTAAATCGAAATTAAACAATATGACCCGTGCGGAAGATATTGGACCTTATTTTCCCCCCCATAAATAATAAGTTGTGCACAGAAATTTCACGGTGCCTTTACAGTGGCTGATGTATGTAAATGAGCTCTGCTCCCATTTATTATTTATTGAAAAATCACTCGAGGCTCTAATGATCCACATCATATTTGAAAGGGCGGAGCCAAACCACTGCAGGCTCAACAGGCAGATATGAGGAATTGTGTCGATTTTTGTGACATCACAGAAACGATTCCAAACAGCCTGTTTTTTTTTTTTCAGTTGTTCATATTTGGACTGGGAGGCTGAACGGTACATTTCAAACGCCCTACTTACTACATAAAACGCTCATGGCAGAAACGAGTTTTTGCGTGGTATGGGCCCTTTAATAACTCATTACTTTGATGTAGTCCGTCTTAGTAGCACGAGTTGATAAGCCACAACGTCAAGCCGGTAAATAAGTGAGTGGTCCTTTTTTCCTGTGTGACTGGCTACACCTGATTTACATGATATTGAAATGTTTATGTTTATATTTTACATTAGCGTAAGATTCGAGGTTAAAGTGCTCGTCTGCGTGTGTTCCTGCAGCCGGTGCTGCCGCACACGGCGGTGTGTGTGGTGTGTGGAGAGGCCGGTAAGGAGGACACGCTGGACGATGAGGAGGAGAAGTTTAACGCCATGCTGATGGAGTGCTCCATCTGCAACGAGATCGTCCACCCCAACTGCCTAAAGGTCAGAACACATGACCCCAGAACAGCCAGATTACGATCCACTGGTTAACATGTATTTAAAGAAAACACGGATAAGAGTTTATTTTTGGAATAAGCTCATTCATACGCATCCGTTTCAATTTCCAATTCAGGAATTTCCGTGAGGTTTAGATCAGAATGTCTTGGAGATCAAAGTTTGTAGGATATAGTTTGCGCTAAATACAGAAGGACACGCGGTGGTGTCTGTGGTGACACTACACACCTTTCCATAGTTACAGGATTCCCATTTCCGTGGTTACCTTGCACACGTTTCCATAGTTACAATATTCCCATTTCTGTGGTTACCTTGCACGCGTTTCCATAGTTACAGTATTCCCATTTCCGTGGTTACACTACACGTTTGCATTACAGCATTTACAACATTCACATTTGTGTGGTTATGCCACACGTGGTTACGCTGCACACGTTTCCATGGTGACAGTGGTCCTGTCTCCATGGTCGCACTACCCACGTGTTCATAGTTACAATAGTCTGATTTCTGTGATCATACAACACACGTTTCCATGGTTACGTTATTCCCAAATCCATGGTTACGCTACACACCTTTCCATAGTTCCAGTATTCCCATTTCCATGTTTTTTGTCGGAGATATTGTATTGGACTTGAGACTGTTTAGACGTGTAAGCCTGGGATACGAGGGGGAAACGAGCCTAAGACAGTATTGATCTCTGATCAGAGGCGATTGGTGCTCAGTGTGACGGAGACTGGGGCAGGACGAGCACAGGCAGCGCTAACGCTAACGTCCTGTTCCGCTTTCGCTCGGTTTTTGTGATGAAGAGCAAAACTGAACAGCCGCTCACCCCCCCCCCCCCCCCCCCCTATCCCCCCCCCCCCCCCCCCCCCCCCCCCCCCCCCCCCCCCTCTCTCTCTCAGGTGAAGGACGCAGCGGGGGTCGTTAATGACGAACTGCCTAACTGCTGGGAATGCCCGAAGTGCAACTACGCCGGCAAGACGGGGAAAGTGAGTATCACAGGAACGTTTGGAGAACAGAGCTGAGCTGCGTCAGCAGATGGAGAGGGGGTGGAGCTGTGGGGGAGGGGGAGGTTAAAGCTGGATAGTTCAGTGTTTCCGTTTATTTGAAGTGAGTAAGGATATAAAGGGCAGCGCTGACCTGCTAGAGGAAGTGTTCCCAGCTGGTCTGTGGTGACGTAGCTGACCGTCGTCCGTTTTCTGGATAATTATCATAACGATTAATTATAGATGGACATCAGAAAAGGACGGACAGACACCAAGAGGCGTACTTATCATCTAGATAGATGGACAAACACACGTCCATGGATAGATTGATATTCTTTACATGGATGAATAAATGGATTGATAGCTGTTCTCTTGATGGACGGAAGGATGGATAGATAATATTTGGATGGATATTCCTTAGATGGATGGATGGATGGATGGATGGATGGATGTTCTCTAGATTAATTAATTAGATGTTCTCTATATGGATGGATCGATTGATGTTCTCTAGATGGAGGATGGATGTTCTCTGGATGGATGGATGGACGGATGGATGTTCTCTACATTAATTAATTAGATGTTCTCTAGATGGATGGATGGACGGATGGATGTTTTCTAAATGGAGGATGGATGTTGTCGAGATGGATGGATGGATGTAGATGGATGGATGGATGGACAGATGTTCTCTAGCTGGATGGATGGATGGATGTTCGTTCTCTAGCTGGATGGATGGATGGATGTTCGTTCTCTAGATGGATGGATGTTCTCTAGATGGATGGATGGATGTTCTCTGGATGGATGGATGGACGGATGGATGTTCTCTACATTAATTAATTAGATGTTCTCTAGATGGATGGATGGACGGATGGATGTTTTCTAAATGGAGGATGGATGTTGTCGAGATGGATGGATGGATGTAGATGGATGGATGGATGGACAGATGTTCTCTAGCTGGATGGATGGATGGATGTTCGTTCTCTAGCTGGATGGATGGATGGATGTTCGTTCTCTAGATGGATGGATGTTCTCTAGATGGATGGATGGATGTTCGTTCTCTGGATGGATGGATGGATGGATGGATGGATGGATGTTCTCTAGCTGGATGGATGGATAGATGTTCTCTAGCTGGATGGATGGATGTTCGTTCTCTAGCTGGATGGATGGATGGATGTTCTCTAGATGGATGGATGGATGGATGTTCTCTAGATGGATGGATGGATGGATGTTCTCTAGATAGATGGATGGATGGATGTAGATGGATGGATGGATGTTCTCTAGATGGATGGATGGATGGAAGTTCTCTAGGTGTATGGATGGATGTTCTCTAGATTAATTAATTAGATGTTCTAGATGGATGTTCTCTAGATGGAGGATGGATGGATGGATGGATGTTCTAGGTGGATGGATGTTCTCTAGATTAATTAATTAGATGTTCTCTAGATGGATGGATGGATGTTTGTTCTCTAGATGGATGGATGGATGTTTGTTCTCTAGATGGATGGATGGATGGATGTTCTCTAGATTGATGGATGGATGGATGTTCATTCTCTAGATGGATGGATGATGTTCGTTCTCTGGATGGATGGATGGATGGATGGATGTTCTCTAGCTGGATGGATGGATGGATGGATGTTCTCTAGATGGATGGATGGATGGATGGATGTTCGTTCTCTAGATGGATGGATGGATGTTCGTTCTCTGGATAGATGGATGGATGGATGGATGGATGTTCTGTAGATGAAACGTTTCACAAATGTTTAAATAAACAACATTTTATTTAAAAGGAGGAAATGAGGTTTTCCTAGGATATGGGCTCTTTAATGCTGTGTAATAAAACTCAGTTTTCCTCATTTTTTGTCATTTTTAAGTGGTCCTGTAGAAATTATAACTATATTCATAACTTTATTAGCACATAAATCCACAGAAATGTCATAGAGGAAACTATAAAGTGCAAATAACTGTAAACAGAGGGCGAGAAATGTGGACTATGAGCCCTTTAATGCCGATAATGACATGCATAAGGTATAAAGTGCTCTCGTATGTTTTCTTGCTGCCCTCTTGGCCTGTAAGCAAAAACGTGGCCCAGGCTTTAAGTACGCTTCCAACCTGCCGGGGTCGTTGCTACGGGAACAGAAGGCCACCCGGGACCCTCGGGACGAGGTGGACCCTGCCGCAGCCCGAAGGAAGAGCGAGAGGGACGAGATTCCCAGATTGAACGCAGAGGACCTGCCCACCCGGCTGCCCCCCCAGCTGACCCCAAGAGAGCTGCCCAGACCGCGGCCGGACATACCGAACTTCCTCAGGAAGAAGAAAAAACTGTTTGATGATGACGAAGAGGAAGAGGACGCCAGCGCTAAGAAGAAGGTAAACGCAGCGGTGATCACTCACTGGCCACTTTATTAGAAACAACCCCCCCCTCCCCACACTCACTGGCCACTTTATTAGAAACAACCCCCCCTTCTACTCACTGGCCACTTTATTAGAAACAGCCCCCCCTTCCACTCACTGGCCACTTTATTAGAAACAACCCCCCCTTCCACTCACTGGCCACTTTATTAGAAACTGCCCCCCCTTCCACTCACTGGCCACTTTATTAGAAACAGCCCCCCCTTCCACTCACTGGCCACTTTATTAGAAACAGCCCCCCCTTCCACTCACTGGCCACTTTATTAGAAACAGCCCCCCCCTTCCACTCACTGGCCACTTTATTAGAAACAGCCCCCCCTTCCACTCACTGGCCGCTTTATTAGAAACAGCCCTACTGACTTCCACTCACTGGCCACTTTATTAGAAACAGCCCCCCCTTCCACTCACTGGCCACTTTATTAGAAACAACCCCCCCAACTTCCACACACTGGCCACTTTATTAGAAACAGCCCCCCTTCCACTCACTGGCCACTTTATTAGAAACAGCCCTACTGACTTCCACTCACTGGCCACTTTATTAGAAACAGCCCCCCCTTCCACTCACTGGCCACTTTATTAGAAACAACCCCCCAACTTCCACACACTGGCCACTTTATTAGAAACAGCCCTACTGACTTCCACTCACTGGCCACTTTATTAGAAACAGCCCCCCCTTCCACTCACTGGCCACTTTATTAGAAACAACCCCCCAACTTCCACACACTGGCCACTTTATTAGAAACAGCCCCCCTTCCACACACTGGCCACTTTATTAGAAACACTATACCAATACACTATACCAATAAGAGTCCTTGGGCAAGACTCCTAACACCACCTCCGCCTACCTGTGTAACAATAATCAAATTGTAAGTCGCTCTGGATAAGAGCGTCAGCCAAATGCTGTAAATGTAAATGTAAACAACCCCCCAACTTCTACACACTGGCCACTTTATTAGAAACAACCCCCCAAATTCCACACACTGGCCACTTTATTAGAAACAGCCCCCCAAATTCCACACACTGGCCACTTTATTAGAAACAGCCCCCCCCTTCCACTCACTGGCCACTTTATTAGAAACAACCCCCCAACTTCCACACACTGGCCACTTCATTAGAAACAGCCCCCCCTTCCACTCACTGCCCACTTTATTAGAAACAACCCCCCAACTTCCACACACTGGCCACTTTATTAGAAACAGCCCTACTGACTTCCACTCACTGGCCACTTTATTAGAAACAACCCCCCAACTTCCACACACTGGCCACTTTATTAGAAACAGCCCTACTGACTTCCACTCACTGGCCACTTTATTAGAAACAGCCCTACCTACTTCCACTCACTGGCCAATTTATGAGATTTTTACGCATTTAAATAATTTTGTGTGTTATCTTAACGATGTGCCGTGTCGCTCCGTCCAGCTGAAGAAGCCGTGGAAGCCTGAGGATCCATTAGTTCCTAAAGCTCCTCTGATGAAGACTGAGGAGGAGGCGTCTGAGCAGGAGGAGGAGCGAGAGGAGGAGAGTAAACGGCCTGTGCTTAAGAAGGAGTTTGGCTCGGAGAGGAAGCAGGAGGAGCCAGAGCAGGAGGAAGAGGAGGAGGATGAAGAGGGGGCTGTCCGGCGGACTCGCGACCGAAGCCCGATGCTAAAGAGCCTCTCGGCTTCGGTGGAGAGCGACGCTTCCCGCTGCAGCTCACCCAGAGCCGGACCCAGCAGCGAGGGCAGCGAGACCCAGGAGAGGGCGCCAAGGTACGGCTGGACGATATAAACTGAGCTTTATATTACAATACTGACCACTGTCCAGATAATAACCATATTACATCATGATGCAAAAAAATATTATTATAATTAAGAGTAGGAGTTGCTGTAGTGGCAGGAATTATGGTAAAATGTGTCATTTATAAAAATTAACACAGATATAGACACTTTATTTACCATCCAGAACCACCAGAGAACCTACACGAGTCTTCTGAGCTTATATGGAATGTTGATGATGGAAAACAGTGGAAAATCTGGAATTTTCTTTGGGGACTATTTTGCCGCACAGCGCCCTGCATGTCTCCCTCCACCATGAATGGAGTTGAAGTTCTCTAAACTTCATTTTATCTTCTGAAATGTCTTTTGCAGTAGAAGGACGAAAATTCCCCAGTGTGCACTAAAACCTTTCTCAGTCATTTTAGAATGATGAACTAAGGATGTGTAGCTGAAGTGTCCACAGGAAAAAATATTTCATTATTATTGTTATTATTCACATTTATACCATTATGTGTCGTGTTCCAGTCGTGCTCGAGCGCGGAGAACCCGCCGCAGGCCGCAGAACCAGCAGCTCAGTGCGGAACTCAGCAAGCAGCTGAACCTGGAGATCCGGCGGACGGAACATTCGCTCGCTAACGAGAACCAGCAGCCGCTCAAGAGCGAGCCGGAGGACAGCGAGAACGAGGAACCCAAAAGAAACTTCCGCAACGGGACAATAGGGGGCGACGTCGGGGGAGAACGGACGCACCTGCGGTAAGACTGTGCTGTATTTATGAGTCATCATTAGGGGGCAGGATTGGGGGGGTACTTTAACGATGCATTCCAGCACTGATCACTGATCAGCTGTAAGTGATCAGTAACATAATGCAAAGACTTTTGGATTACTTGTCTTTTAAAAGTCACATGATTGGTCAACATGCCAGGCACATGGCCTCTGATTGGTCGACATATTGGCAACGCGGCCTCTGATTGGTCGACATGTTGGCAACGCGGCCTCTGATTGGTCGACATGTCAGCAACGCGGCCTCTGATTGGTCGACGTGTTGGCAATGCGGCCTCTGATTGGCCGATGAGTCGGGAACATTGCTCTTTGGTTCCACATGGTTCTCATTGGTGTACGTGAATAGTAGCTGATGGTTGTTGTTCAGCAACAAACGCAGATCTTCTCATTCGAAGAAAAAGGTTAAATTCCGATATAATCGGGAAAACGCGGCAGAGTTAAAAGTAAAACACTAAAATTTCTGCAGGCTGAATTAAACAGTCATGACCTGCTGCTCGTGAGGGGCTTGTCCTTCAGATTCAGTCCTTTCTAACAAAACATCAAGAAAGTGATCTTTTATGGTGCTGCTGTGTAAATGCATTTGTTAATGGAACTGAATGGAATCGTGGGTCGTTTAATTTCCAGAAGAACCATCACCAAATCAAATCGCTGTGACGTCCGTTTTCTCTGAGTGTGTTCCGCTGCTGCGTGTGTTTGCAGGTCTAACCTGCGGGCGCGGGAGATGAACGGGACGGCCTGGGAGCTTCGCCACTTCTACCCGTCTCAGATCACCCCGCTGGGCTTCAACCGCAGCGCCCCCGTCCTGCGGCCCCCGCCCACCAGATCCCCTCCGAAATGCATCCAGATGGAGCGCCACGTCATCCGCCCCCCACCCATCTGCCCTCCTCCTGATAGGCTGCCTCTGGCTGATGGGCGGAGCCACGTGGCTCAGAGAGAAGCCTGGATGGCCATCTTCAGCCACCTGAGCCACCGAGAGCTGTGTGTGTGCATGAGGGTCTGCAGGACCTGGAACCGCTGGTGAGGATCAGAGACAAAAATCCGTTTTCATCAGATTTTTTGTTTTAGCTCTGGCTACCAAGCAGAGGAAGCGCATGTAGACCCGTTATACATAATACATGAGGCAGTATAGCTAAAAGCCATCACAGTCAGAGGTCCAGAGGGTTTGGTGTGAAGCGGTTCAGACGTCTTTACAGTGGTGCTGATGGGAACCAGGCGTCGCCATGACTATAACACAGATATAGACACTTTATTTACCATCCAGAACCACCAGAGAACCTACACGAGTCTTCTGAGCTTATATGGAATGTTGATGATGGAAAATAGTGGAAAATCTGGAATAATGAGTTTTCTTTGGGGACTATTTTGCCGCACAGCGCCCTGCACGTCTCCCTCCACCATGAATGGAGTTGAAGTTCTCTAAACTCTCATAAAACAGCGTCTCAGTCATCAGGCAGTGAATTCAGAACCAGTTCATGTAGGAACTTTCTGTAGGAGCTTTTAGAGGGACGTCTGGTTCCCATCATCACCACTGTGAGCGGCTCTGACTCTATAATGGAGCGTTTCACACCAAGCCTCCCTGAACGACTCTGTTTAACCATTTAATTATGCATAATTTTGGAAAAATAGTAATCTTTCTGTTTCTTTGACTGGATTAGACCTCTGACACTGCCCTCTGGTGGAGTTTAAAAAATTCTCTTATTTTTCTGAGTAGAAAATGGTTAAATATCTCTAACTGCACTTGCGTGCCTTAGTTGTTATTAAATATGATATTGAACTGATGCAAGAGTCGTGTTTATGACTCACTCTGTCACTTCAGTTCATTGTGACTCAGCCGGCGTGTGTGTGTGTGTGTGTGTGTGTGTGTGTGCGTGTGTGTGTGTGTGTGTAGGTGCTGTGATAAGCGTCTGTGGACTAAAATCGATCTGAGCCGCTGTAAGTCGATCACGCCGCTGATGCTGAGCGGAATAATCCGCAGGCAGCCCATCACGCTGGACCTCAGCTGGACCAACATCTCCAAAAAGCAGCTCAGCTGGCTCATCAACAGGCTGCCAGGTCAGTGAGGGGTTCTGCACGTGAATGTGGACGGTCAAAAGTTTTGGGACACTTTTAAATTTGAGCTGTGTTGCTGTTACACTAAAATAAATCACATCGGTAAGTGAAAGCCCCTCGAACCCAGTCAGCATATCCAATATTCCTCATAATAAAAGTGTCATATGACTTCTACAGGATTATTCACCCAATTTCTAGACTCTACACTGCAAACGATGGTGTCTTAACAAGAGAAATCATCTTAAAACTAAGAAGAATATCTAATATTTCTCATTTTGAGATGGTTGTAGGAATTATTGAGTAAAATGATCTCACTGTGCTGGCAGGATCATTTAGCTGGTTTCAGGCTCATTTCTTAAGGCAAGCCAAGTTATCGGTTAATATAATGAGAGAATTCTGCTTAATAAAATTACTCGATATTAGTAAAAAACATCTAGAAACAAGTTAAATAATCTTATCATGAACTGACAATGATATCAACATGAGAAATATGAGATCAACTATATTTAAGACATTTGCTGATATTTGAAGTCACTTTATCTGAGGAAAGTGTCGTTTTATTATTTATTATTTAGGAATTTAATGCTTAAAATGAACGAAATGACCTGCCAGTGAAATTTTAGACACTTTCACCAGATAAAAGCACTTCAGTCAAATAAAAATGTCTAAAAATAACTTGAATAATCTAAAAATGGGAGTATAAGAAATAATGTATTATATACTGAAACGTAATGTAAATATAAATATATAATAAAACCTATAATATAAATTTAAATAATTCGATTAAATTAGATTACGTGGTACTTTATCAATTAAATTGAACCCGTCCGTGCAGTGAAACACCACACACACACACTAGAGGGCAGTGAGCACACTAGCCCGGAGAGGTGGGCAGCCCTATCCCCAGCGCCCGGGGAGCAGTTGGGGGTTAGGTGTCTTGCTCAAGGCTTTGGGGATCGAACCGGCGACCTTCCGGTCACAGGCCCGGTCCCCTAAGCTCCAGCCCACGACTGCCCCATAATAATAATAATAATAATAATAATAATAATAATAATAATAATAATAATCCAGTAATAAATCAAGAAACATTAGATGTACATTTACTAGATTTGATAGTTTGACCTGCCAGTTTCTTTCTGACGTAAGTGATCAAAGCTTTAGGATAAACTGCACAGCTCGCTCTGTCCTTCACCCTCCCAGCCTGGTGGCATCGAGAAACAGACGATCAAAAACAATAAGCATTTGCATTAATAGCATTAATAATTGGGCTAAAGTGTGGGCGTATACAAATATCATAGAGCATAATTTGATCAGACTCTCCGGCTTCGCAGGTCTGCGGGTGTTGCTCCTGTCCGGCTGTTCGTGGGCGGCGGTTTCGGCTCTCTGCACCTCCTCCTGCCCGCTGCTCCGCACGCTCGACCTGCAGTGGGTCGAGGGCCTCAAAGACCCCCAGATGAGGGACCTCCTGTCGCCCCCTACAGACAACAGACCAGGTATATCACATGACTTGTTTTGGTGGTCCACTGCCTCGTCAGCGGTCTTTAACTCTAGTTTTGACCTTCTGTGGCTTTATGCCGGGCTGGACGGGCTAGACGTTCAGATTATTACCCACTGAGAGAGGAACTACATGAAATGCTCCAGAGCTCAAACAGCTGGAGCAGAATGTTAAAAAACAACAGCAGCACGTAAAGATTTCGTGTTTTAATGCTCAGGCTGTGAACTGATTTTAGCCTGATGACACGTCGGAGGAAAATGAGGAAAGTCCCTTGTTAGGAAATGAAGTAGTTTAGTACCTAAAGGTAAATCTCAGTTATTTAAAGATATCGCTGCTCTCGGAAGAAAACCTCGTATCTCCATTTTTGTCGTTTTTCAGTTTTTAATATAAATGGAAAATGCCTGTTTCTCTTTACTCTGTGTGTAAATTTCATGATGAAAGGACCAAAAGAAACGGCCCAAAATGGCTTGGAAAGACGTCTGGTTCCATTGACTTCCATTAGAAGTAAAGTAGGTTTTTTCCTTCTCCTGTGAAGTGACCGTTTAGGAGATACGAGGTTTTCTTCTGACAGCAGCGAGATATATATGACTGTTGGTGGTGAGCATTGAGATCTGATGCTAAGCTGACCGACTGCTCAGTACCGAAACATCGATGAGCTCCTGGAGAAACGGCGCTGCTGTCGGTATTAATGCAGTTCATTCTACCTTGGATGCATTTTGACCTCTTCAGCTCCTCGGGACCACCGGTGGGTCCAAACAGCACTTGGTCCTGTTCTTCATAACGTTCATATTCCATAAGCTCCATTCAGAAGCTGGGCGTCGTGTGAGGCTGTAGCTCTTCTCTCCAGTCTAATAGATGAATATATCTTATATTTAGTATTTTGTATGATGCACATCTTTGTCTATTTACTGCTCTTTATCTGCTGTAACAATGCAAATTTCCCCCAGTGGGAAAATAAAAGTCTATCTTATCTTATAAAACACATGTTCTGTTAATCTGAGGGGAATAAATTAATAAATAAATAAAAATGTGCATTTATTTCATGCAGTTACTGAATAATTAGCCTTACGATTTGGTCACAAATGCAGATGGACAAACCAAAACATCTCCTGAAGAATACGAGGTTAATTGGTTGGTTCTAGATTGGTTCAGTAGGGGGCGCTCTGCATTCCTCCGTTTACCCATTTCTGTGCTCTCAGTCACGACTGAGAGGCTGAAAAAGAGAAAATTTAACTGTAATGCAGCCAAATGAAGTCTAGAGGTCTAGAAACGGGGGGAATAATCCTGTAATGCTCATGGAACAGCGTCTTTACACGCTGCGAAACACAGTATGGAATGATCTTAAAATCTAATATTTTAGATTTTATTTAGATTTTCTAATAAAAGTCTGTAAATCTAATATTTCTCCTGTTGAGATGGCTGTAAGCTTCATTTTAAGATTATTTACTTTTTAAAAGTAATTTAAAAAAATGATCTCACTATATTAGTAGATCATTTTGCTTGTTTTAAGTTTTAAGAACTGTAGAGAGATCATTTTATCGGAATCGGAATCCTTTATTGATCCCAGAGGGAAATTGCAGCTGTTACAGTCGCAACCGAATAAACACTTTAATAATAAAGAGAAATTTGCTCTTTGTACACGAGATTTGAGCTCTTATGAACACAGTAAAGTGGCTGTGGTAATAAATATGAAACATCTAGTTTAAAGCAGTTACTTAATAAAATGGCCTGAAACACATGAAAAGTGTCTAGAAATGAGCTAAATAATCTTAAAAGTGCACGGTCATCTGAAAATGAGGATTATTAGACATATCGACTAGATTTAAGATCATTTTGACCACATCCTGTGTTTCGCAGCGTGTAAAGACAGTAGGACACTGTTCTCTGAGCTTTCCGAGATGATTCACTCCGTTTCCAGACCTCTAGACTTATTTTAATCACTTTATTTGGAAGTGAAAGTACAATAAACAAAATGATCTGCCAGTGGAAAAAACACTGAGCAGATAGAAAAATTAAAGAAACCTAAGTAAAAATAAAGAATAAGTGCATTACACACAGAAATAAAATGTAAATATAAATATATCATGAATATAAAACGTATGCACTTCAATACTATAATAAATGGGCAGCAGCGCCGCGAGTTTGGCTGCGTCGTCACCGCAGCGTCCAGCCGCAGCACTGATTTACAGGTAGCTCCCTACGGTTATCTCCAAGCAGGATATTTAGATTCGCTTAACTCGTCAAACTACAAAGCCGAAGTCAGCTTGTTTGAATTTTCCCGCTCCGCCTTAAGTGGTGCAGCTGACGCATCTGGCACATCTGGCACTTCGTAACTAGTGAGATGATTGTAGTTAGATGATCCTTGCTGGACTTATTAAAATACTTACGCACAAAAATATCCAGGTCTTTATGATCAGCTGGAGCATGAAAAAGGTGGGGAAACTTGTTACAGCAAGATATACGACCAAACAATGAGTGCGGATTACCTCGACCGACAGCTTAGAGCTGTAAAGGAGCGGAATTCCCTGTTGGTCCCGCTGCTCCAAATCGAGGGTGAACTAATGATGAAAACCGGCTTTAACAAATATAAAGATCCGTTAGGCTGATCGGTTCTCCACTGGTGGAATAACACTAGGGTGGAGTTTGATGGCGCGCAGGGAGGAGTCGGCTAAGGTCTGAAATAGACCAAGGCCCAGTCCCATTTCTCAGTTCTCAGGCTGACCTCCCTTTTTTGAGCGTTCCTTCTTGTTCCTGAGCTACAGGGCAGTGGTTGAGATCTTCCTCTGAAATGAGACCCTCTAATAAAAGAGCATCACTTCATTAACAGCTACCAGCGCCGCTCTGTAGGCGACCCTGCCCGTCTGCAGGGACAGCAGAGGAGGGGAAAGTTCAGCTCCTCACTGCTGGGCTTTAGTTACATTTAGGGATCATACGCCTTCAAAGAGGGGGGCAGTTATTTATTATCACCCCCCCTAATTCTTCAGTGATGTGAAGCTGAAGTCAGAGATTCTCCAGATTCTTGAGAAGTTTCCTGTTCCACCTTAAATGGAGCAGCAGGTACATTCTGGCGCTTCAGGGGTCAGAACTGCTGGACTATTTAAGGTGGAACGGGGAAGTGGGCTGATTATTTTTTTTATGCTTGTAATGAAGAAAAACATTAAACTAAGACAAAACAATTAAAAAACAAATTCAATTCAACTTTATTGTCATTATACAATACAGGGTAGTTCAGTGTAATGAAACTCTATGGGGCGACTTTTCCAGTGCAGTAATAAAAGATATTAAAGGGACTAAAGACAGTAAAGGACAGACAGAATGTGTGGTCAGTAGGTTCAGGTGTCGAACGTAGACCGGATGTGCGTAGGCGAGTATTACAGGTGTACTGGACGTATAGACAGTTAGTGCACAGTCAGATATTCAAATGTATCAGGTGTATAGACAGAAATGTGCTGGTGAACTGCAGTCCAGTGAATGCAGAAGCACCAGTGGTATAAACAGTGAAGTGGACAGTGCAGGTACAGAGTAGCAGTGGTTATCGTCATTCCCACACTTGTGGGGTTCTTTGGTCTCTTGTCCTCCGTCTCGCCGGTTTCTCTGTTTTTCTCATATTTCTCTGTTTGGAGTCTCTGAAAAACCTCCGTTTGGAGGGTCATGTAGCCCCAACACTTCACCCCACCCCTCTATCCCAACAGGACACCCCACCCCTACACGAGAACCCGCAAAACAAAGGGGTAGGGCCGAGTGGTCATGGCGAGGGGTGAAATGGGACGTGGCCTTAACGACCTTCTTCTTTTCAGACGTCCGTCTGTTGTTTTTAATGCTCTGAACGATCACAGCACGTAATTATCCCGTTTTCACGCGTTCCGTTTTCTCTCGGTTCCTTTTATTTTTCTTTATTTACTCGTGTTTTGTATGACTGGTTTAATTGATTGTTACTGCTCGTTGGAAGAATAGCAGCTGCCGTCTTTGATCACAAAATGTTTCCAGGGTTAAAATAACACAGTGGGCAGTAAATGGTGCGCATGTGTTCCCGCAGGTCAGATGGACACGCGCAGTAAGCTGCGGAACGTTCTGGACCTGCGTCTGGCCGGTCTGGACGTCACGGACAGCTCCCTTCGCCTCATCATTAAAAACATGCCCCTGCTGGCCCGGCTGGACCTCAGCTACTGCAACCACATCAACGACCAGTCGGTCAACCTGCTGACCGCGGCGGGGACGACGACCCGCGACTCGCTCACCGACATCAACCTGTCAGGTACATGCAGAAACGCACCTGGACTCGGGGTTTCAAATTTCAAGTTTCGAATTCTGCAATAGAAGCTCAGTAAACAAGACGACTGACCGTTTGACCGGTCAGACCATTTGTCATTTCCACTGAGGTCTAGTTTATGACGTCTGTGGGGTTTTATGTACCAAGAAACAGTAATTAATTTGTGCATGAACCTCTTCACACTGACTTTATGTAAATTCACTTCACACTGATTTATGTAAATGAGCTCTGTTCTGATTGGCTGTGCCTCATTCAGAAAGCGGTTCACGCTGAAACACTCCTTGTAGCTTCATTGTGAATGTGTGGGGCTAAATTGCTTGAGGCCGAATAGGCAGACAGGTCAATGTGTTTGTGACGTCACAAAAACAGTGAATTCAGACCTGTTTTTTTTCCATATATGGAAGCTATTTTTCCATCAATGCATTCCAGAAGTGATATAGCCACTATTGACAAACCTCAAAGCAATAAAAACCTTTTTTTCGCAGTTAAAGAAACGTGGCTACTGTTGGCTTAGAGCTAACATATCATCTCATATCATCAGCATATTACTAGAAACCCCACAGGGGCGCTAGAACCCGGGGCCGTTCTTTCCTGGTTTATGGGCCGAACTGCGGGATCACGGTTCTCTGCTGCCCTGACTGGCTGTTCTCTCCGTCCTGCAGTGTGTAACCGGGTGACGGATCAGTCTCTGACGTACTTCAAGCGCTGCGGGAGCATCTGCAGGATCGACCTGCGCTTCTGTAAGCAGGTGAGCCGGCAGGCGTGCGAGCGCTTCATCGCGGAGATGTCGGTCAGCGTCTCGTTCGGACTGCGAGAGGACAAGCTGCTGCAGAAACTCTGCTAACCTCGGCGCGCCCGAGCGGAGAGATCCAGAGAAGCTCTGGCCGTACTGGAGGACGATAAGCCCTCAAACTGATCTGTGGACTTACTGGTTTTGTGGTTTTCCTGCCACGATTTCCTCTGCTCTGATTGGACGGACTGAGAAGGTGGATATTAACCAGCCAGTGACAGTGATGCTTTTTGGATGGACGCTTTCAAAGGTGCGGTGAACCTGGCTGGACAGAACAGCGGAAGACGTTAAAGAAGAAGCAGCAGTGAACGTGGTAACTGGCACATACACACTCGAGCAGCGTTCACAGCGTCGCGGCAAAAGGTTTAACGTCTCGGCCGTCCGCTTTAACTGGAGCCGCGCTTCCGTCGCCACTTTAGATGATGTTGAGCTACGTTTTTGGCTTCCAGTCTACCGAACGTCTGTAAACTGTAATCTTAAGCTCTGAAATTAGTGAAGAATTGAACATTTGGGATGTTTTTGGGGGCCGCAGCACCTCCGGATTTCAGGATTGTTAAAACAGCAGGAGAACAAGAGTTTAACAGTGTCTTGAGCTCAGCGAAGACCTACGTGGCTTTTTTACACGGTGGAGGTGGTATTTTAGTTTGTTTTGTTTACGTGCGCTCGGAATCTGCACCGTTTAAGTTGCACTGCGTTTCTCAGAGAAGCGAATCTCCTTTTCTGGGGCGAGTCACGATAGCAGCAGCAGCAGAACTCTTTCAGTGCCCCTGCTGTTATTTTAAAGGGCTCATATCCTACATTTCCCTGTATCTGATTGGAGTCTAGTTATGACACTTGCGTGCATTTATGTATCAAAAACAAGAGCCTCTTATTATGCCTTAGAATTAAACAGGCTGGTTTTTTTGTTACTGTGCCTTTAAGACTGACATATGTAAATTAGGTCTGTTCTGATTGGCTGTGCCTCATTCAGAGAGCAGTTCACGCTGAAACACTCCTTATAACTTCAGTGTGAACAGGCGGGGCTAAACTGCCCCTAGGCTGAATAGGCAAATAGGCAAATGTGTTTCTGACATCACAAATACAGTGAATTCAAAACAGGCAGTTTTTTTTTCCTCTTCTTTACTTCAGTTTAGACTCCATGTAAGGAATGATGGTACTGGGGAGTGAACGTTATGATGTCATACCGTATTCATTTGTTATGTTAAAAGGAATTAAGACCGTATGAGTTTTCTTTGATATGGGCCCTTTAAAAACATCAGCCTATGTAATTATCTTCTGTAATAACCCCCCGCCAGATGTGCGCGTGTAGGTTGATGGTGGGCGACCTGTTTTCCGTGCTCGTATGAACAATCCGATTGGCTGATGCTCAGCTCATTTGCATAAAGTTCATGCAGAAAGAGAAGACGGAGTCGTTTCATGTAAATTATTCAAGCAATTAAGGTTAAAGGAACAAAGCGAAGCAGTATTTAGCGTAACGTCACACACATCGCCGTTTCCGTAGGCCGCGGCGTGCGACGGCCTGAAGCCGCGACGGTGGGAACGCTGCTTTATTCTCAGTCCATCACGGAGAGGAGGCGCATCCGGAGCTGCGTTGGTATCGATGAGAAACCCTTTTAAATGATCTGTACAGATAATGAAGCTCCTCTAAAGCTGTGTGTTATTTCTGTTCAGTCCTGATGAATCTATAGTTTTGGTGGGATTTTTTTTATAATTATATATATATAAATATAAATATATATATAATAACTGAATTTTTAAATATATTTGTCTGAATGTGTTTCCGTGTTCTCAGTATTGGACATGTTATCCTGGTCGGCGTTTTTCTACTTTTATTTGTTTTTTTAAGCTAAGAAACTTTCAAAAATGTGATTTTTTTTTTTTTTTTTTTTTGGTTCTTTCAACTTTTCCTTCTTCGGTTTCCGAGCCGGTGCCATATCCCCTCCGCTCCGCTCCGCTCGCAGGCCGTCCTAGAACGCGTTTTGGAGTCGAACGTTCCCGCTAAAGCTTCGCTCCGAGGCAAGAGGTGATTATCGAGTTAGTTTGGTGGAATTATTATCCTTAGAACGAGAAAACCGAATGTTATTTATGATCCGAGTTGCTTGTCCAGCTGTTTAAGGTGATAAACGATCCTCTCAAGTTTGTTTTAGCGCCGGAGCTAACAGGCTAACGTAGCTAAGCTACCCATTAAAGGTGCAGTCTTTACAGCGGAACCGAACAGCAGCTGATTTTCCGTCTACTTTTATTTGTTTCTCTAACTTTAAAAACCCAGAGCTCGCAGTGTGTCGGGCTGAAAAGGCACTGAAGGTTTGCTCTTTGATGGGCCAAAAAAACCATAAATAGTTTCTAATAATAAAAATCTGTTTCTTATTTTAAAAACGCATCGAATAGGTGTTCTGTATAAAACACGGCGCTGTTCAGCCGAATGAGTCGTTCAACTGTGCTGCAATACCCCTGCGCTGTTTACCACTTTACAGTTGCCAGATATCGAGGGTTGCCAGATTGTCGTTTATGGTTTCACGCCAAAAATTTTTCAAAATCCACTGAAATGCATGAAAAACTTTCCAAAATATGCGCACTTTAACCATAACACAAAATAACCGCATTCAGACGGAATTAAAGCGGCTGTTCCGCTTTAGATCCGAAATGTTTATATTCCAATTTTTAGTATCCATATCAGCCACCTAAGGACAAAATAAAAGCCATCAAAAATGACTTGCGTTCATATCATTTGATTTATTTGTGCATCTCATTTCTAGATCTCACACAAACGGATGTTTTCAGATGGTCATTTATTAACGCGTCGTATGATCGGATGCAGTCGGATCAATTAAATAAACCGCGATGACGTAATAACTAATATTCATACGCCTTATTAAAACACGTCTATACATGCTCTGCTGAACAGATTCCAGCTTCACACACTCTTAGAAATGGTTCGTCAAGGGTTCTCCATAAAAGGCAATGCTTCCATTTAGCACCTTGAGTTCCATATAGAACCCTTTGCATGCTTTAAATGGTTCTCTGCATGTTGAAATGGTTCTTCAGACTGATGGAGAACGTGCTTTTTTTTTTTTTTTTGTTACATGGCAACGATAACAGAACCCGTCCCCCACACAAAAACGTTCTACATGGAACCATATACAACACATTCTCCGTTACTCACCATGCAGAGAACCATTTAAGCATGCAAATGCTTCTACGCTCTTAGCGCTCTATGGCTTGTAACAATAGTGGAACCCTTTTGGTGCTGCATAGAACCCTTTTCAAAAAGGTTTACATTTTTTTACAGCATCTGCAGGCTGTCCACCATCAATCTGAAGAACGCTCGCGATGCAGGGAACCCTTGCATCAGGCAGAAGGGTTCTTTAAGTGTTCACGGTTCTATGTAGAACGATTTTCACCGTCTTTTTTAAGAGTGTGTACAAAACTCGCGGTTCTAAATGGAATCATTGCTTTTACTTGGTGTCTATTAGCCTCGTGGCTCCGGTGCTGAAAGTAAAGAAGCCAACTTCAGGTGTTAAAGTCATTTGGTGTTTGGGGGTCCTTTGGGGGGATGCTGTGGGGGGAGTTTGTGGGGGTGCTGTGGGGGGGGGTTGGGGGGGTGCTGTGGGGGGCGTGGTGTGGGGTGCGTTTGGGGGGGTGCTGTGGGGGGTGTTTTGGGGGGGGTGGTGCGTGGGGGGGGGGGTGCTGTGGGGGGCGTTTGACTCTGTAAATGTAGACTTCCGACCATGTTAAAGTAGATCAGAGAGCCCGAATACTGAGACGCCTCCGTACAGTATTTGTCTCTGTAGTTATCAGCTATGAGAAATTCCTGCTGCAGTAATTATTCATGTAAAATGACTGAAGTTGATCACCGGGACGCTGAGTTTGCAGGGCAGAGGAGGAAGAGGAGGAAGAAGAGCGCCATGTGATCCAAACTCACCGTCTTGTACACACATAAACCAGGACTGCACAGCTGCGGTCATGGGGGGTCAGTGTCCAGCATGATTTGGTGATTTACCTGTTTGAACTCACCTGATTATGCTCATCTGTGCACTGGCAGGTTTAGTAGGTGTGTTTGGGCAGGAATTCCCCCAGACTGTCCTGGACACCTGGAACACTTCAATGTAAATTCGGCTATTTATATTTGTACTTAATAATAAAAAAAGAAAAAGCTAAAAAAGAAAAGCCCGTGGTTCGTGTGCTGATTTCTTTCACACGGTGAAGAAAAGGAGTTCACTGCAAAATATGATCTCAAGTAAAATCGTCTTAAATATGGTCAATAAACGTAATATTTCTCCTGATGAGACTGCTGTAGGCTCATTTTAAAATCATTTACCTTATTTCTAGAGATGATTTACATGTTTTAAGTGCTTTTATAAGTAAAATTATCTCACTGTATTGGGCTCGCTTTAAGAAATGTGCTTTAAACCAGCGAAATGGTTCAAATGACTTAAAATAAGTAAATAGGCTAATGTCTAGAAATGAGAGAGATTATCGTGTAAGTGCACAACCATCTCAAAATGAGAGATGTTCCATATCGTTGCTGTCGGATGAAAACCTTGTATCTCCATTTTTGCCATTTTTCAGTTTTTTACATAAATTGAAAATGCCTGTTACGCTTTACATTGTGTGTAAATTTCATGACAAATGGGCCAAAAGAAACGGCCCAAAATGACTTGGAAAAAACTCCAGCACCCCTCACCCTGAGGGAGAAGCGGCTTAGAAGATGGATGGATGGATGGAGAAGTACAGTGGGTTTTTTCCTTCTCCTGTGAAGTTGGCATTTTGGAGATACAAGGTTTTGTTCCAACAACAGCAACATACTGACTGGATTTAAGATCATTTCACTTGACAAGAGACCACTTTTTCAAGTCAAGTTTGGTGCTCCAGTAGACTGCAAAAAAAATGGTATCTTGTCAAGTGAAATCTTAAATATAGTCAATAAATAAATCCAATATTTCCCCTGTTGAGACTGATGTAAACTTAATTTATGGAAATTTACATTTCTAGGCATTTTGTACTTGTTTTACGTAATTTTACACAGTAAAAATTCCTCACTATTTCAGCAGATCATCTTACTTGTAAGAAATGTACTTGAAAACAGCTTTTTCTGCCAGTATAGTGAGATAACGAACTATAAACAAGCAAATACTGTCTATAAATAAGCTAGAAAATCTAGTGCACAACCATCTCGAACTGGACAACGGACCTTTGGGGCCAGTTCTGCTGGACCTTTAGTCATAAAATCTTCCAACCTTTTAAAGGACAGCTGCCATTTTCATTGTTCGATATATAAAACAAGAGGAGGAAAAGGAGCTCCAGTGCCCTGAAAAAAAGTATATTCTCAAGTAAAATGATCTTAAATAGCCAATAAATCTAATATTTCTCCTGTTGAGATTGTTATAAGCTTAATTTAGGATTATTGATCTTATTTCCAGACACTGTGCGCTTGTTTTAAGTAACTGTTGAGTAAAAACTACACAGGCAGATCATTTGGCTTGTTTTAAGTGCTGAGAAATGTGAAAGTGATCTCCCAGTATATGACCTAAAACAAGTAAATAGGTCTAGAAATAAGCTAGATAGTCTTATAATAAGCGCAGAACCATCCCAAAGTGGGAAATATTAGACATATCTACTAGATTTTACTAGAAAACCCCACTTGTTCCTCAGACCCAGCTGTGCTGAGGCTTCAGTGTCTGAGGTTCTTGGTCTGTAGTTTTAGCGCTGGAGCTACGAGGCTAATGTAGCTAACAAGTCATGGAAGCTTCAGCTTTGGCCACCTAGCACAGCGCTAAAAGCCTCCCGTCGCCTCTGGTATTTATTTTAGAGATTTCTGACTCCGTATGGCACAGAGCGGTCTATAAACGTGAAATAAAGTGTTCGCTCACCTTAAACCGGCAGCCTTTACCTCAGGCTTGTAACGGCTTCTGGACATTCTGCGCGATGCTAACTGCTGTGCTGCTAATGCGCTTCGGCTGCTAAGCCACGTTAGCCTCGTAGCTCCTGTGGTAAAAGTAAAGAAGCAAACTTTAAACACCAGAAAAGTCTCGGCTGATCTGCTCCGTCTGGGGCTGGAGGTGATTTAGACGGTTCTTTCTGAGGTTTTAATCCTGTACCAGTGCAGCTGAGTGCTGTTACTGTGTTAGCATACGGAGTGCTGTTCTTGGCTCATCACTACTTTGTAAACAAACCTCCAAAACTTATGTTCACAGGATTTTTGAGGAGGGTTCACGTGAAAAAAAGACCTTCTGGGCCATTTTTTACTGGTCTTTTGGTTAGAAAATCGTCCAACCTGGTAATATGTGGTAAAACAATGTAGAAAACCAAGGTTGTGTCCCAAAGGCAGCAATATTAAAGCTAAGATCTGGACCCTAGATCAGCACTAAAGCTAAAGGAAGTTGTGGTCTAGAACAGCAAAAATAATCATACAATTATACAGCAAACCAACCCTTTTATTATTATTTTACCACAAGAGTAATATCCTGCGTCTATAGTTTGATTTGTTAAACCGTTATTGACCAATGAATACAGCTGAAGTTAAATCTTTCATTTTTTTCCCAGAAAAATAAGCATCTGAAAGGAGATACACAGTCATGAGGAACAAAAGGATGAATAAAATGTGCAGAACATATTTTATGATTACAGTCACAAAAACACACACAGCCACACAGGTGAGGTGGTGTTGCTCTGGACTGCAAAGAGGATCACACTCATTTTGGATGTTGTGTGAGCTCCAGCACACCTGACCAAGCTCATAATTACCATATCCATGCTCTGCCCACAAAGTTATTCTTTATATCACAATACCTACATTTAGAGTGAGTTACTTATCAATAAATGTATTGTGATTAATATAAACTGAGTCCGTTCTACAGTTTCTCGTTAGGCTGAATGAATAACCGGCTCTAAATGTAGGTATTGTGATATAAACCGAGTCTGTTCTACAGTTTCTCATTAGACTGAATGAATAACCGACTCTAAATGTAGGTATTGTGATATAAACCGAGTCTGTTCTACAGTTTCTCATTAGACTGAATGAATAACCGACTCTAAATGTAGGTATTGTGATATAAACCGAGTCCGTTCTACAGTTTCTCATTAGACTGAATGAATAACCGGCTCTAAATGTAGGTATTGTGATATAAACCGAGTCTGTTCTACAGTTTCTCATTAGACTGAATGAATAACTGACTCTAAATGTAGGTATTGTGATATAAACCGAGTCCGTTCTACAGTTTCTCATTAGACTGAATGAATAACTTGTGGGCGGAGTCTGGAAAGTGTAACTGAATCATGAAGTCATAAGAACAACATTCCACCATGGATAACAATAAATGGAAACTGGTAGCCATTAATTAGGATGCTAACTGGTGGTTACTGGCTTTCATTCAATGTTAGCAACGTTAGCATCATTTGAATGGACTCGAATATTAACGTTGTTTTTAAATCTACCAGATCTTGAACAAGAAGTGTCCACAAAGCATTTTCACTCTTCACTACTACATATTTAAAACAACATACTTGTGTTGAACCTGTGTCAGTTCACTTTGCTGATGTATTGAATAAAGTCTCGATGTTTTTACTGACATTATGGACGATTTATGGGTTTAATTACACACAGAAAGCTGGTTAGATCGACTGGACATGTAGGAAACTGACGTGTATAAAAGTTTTCAGGCCCTGCAGAGTGAGTTGTGCGTGATTCTGTAAGTCTGTAATGCCGTCGTATGTCGTATATAAAAGAAAAATGACCACGTTTAGCATCTCAGGTTAATCAGACATTCAAATCACACCAATGTGATTATATAAACATACATACGTACACAAACCTAGAGAAGGCTGCAATACGGAAGCCCATATATGAAAATTGAATGAAAATTAAGCCAATTAGTGAGTGAAAATAATGAGACGTTCTCATTCATGAATGTTTTAATTACGAAATTCCCAATTATGAGAGTTTTATCATATGATCAGATTAATTCCATTTAACAGAGCCTCATAATTGAGATACTATGTTAATAATGAGAAATTATTATGGAATTATGACTCCATGGCAGGCTTCCATACTACAGAGTGAAAGGAGACACACACAAAAAAAAAGACACATATTTGGCACCTAATTCGTTTCTCCCTTTCAGGAAGAGTGCATCATATTCAAGAGTTATTAGATATGATATTACTAAGATACTGAAGTGCACAGAGAGAACAAACCAGCGTTTTTCAACCTAATCTGCATCTGTATAACACAGTCCATTACAGCAGACCTACACTAAAGCCAGAGACCCCTTCATTTATGTCATTTCCAGTTAAAACATCTAATAAGACCAAGTTATTCATTTTTCAGTATATATTTGAGGAAATTAGATACAAGATAATCATCTTGCATAATGAAGAGAATATCAAAAACTGATTAAAGACTAAAGAGAAAATGTGGCTCCTAACAACCACCTGGAAGAGCCGGTCGACCCCAAAACTGCCCCCATCAGATAAACAGCACTGAAAGCTTTGATCTCTGAGAGGAGGACATCAAGCTGCTTCAGATCCGAGGGGGGGGGGGGGTCTCTGACTTTTGCACAGTACCACCAGGCAAACTGAGGCAAACTGAGATTACTATCTGTGGTAATCCAGGTACAGCAGAGAGAGATTAGGTTAAAAATGCTGGATTATTCCTTTAAACCTTCCTGTTCTGTCTATTATAGATTAGTCTGGATTAGTTCCCTAAGTGGGAAGCACTCCCTTTAAAGTGCAGTAAATAAGGGATTTGGGTGCTAGTGGATAAACAGTGGATCTGGCATCCCTCATAACTATAGCTTCTTTTTTTCAAGAAAAATCTAATTTACCCTCCCCCATTCCAGGTGAAGTCAATTAACCAGGACATGTTTCTTGTCTGAAGTTTGCTTCTTTAAATTTAGCAGTGGAGCTATGACGCTAACATAGCTAACAAGTAATGGAAGCTTATGTACACCAATGAACATTATAGAGCTTTTTAAATGAAACAGTAGAAGCCGTATCGCCCCCTACGCTTCCTGTAGTGTATTACAGTCTGTCAGAGCGACTGTGTGGATCATATGAACATTATAGAGCTTTTTAAATGAAACAGTAGAAGCCGTATCGCCCCCTACGCTTCCTGTAGTGTATTACAGTCTGTCAGAGCGACTGTGTGGATCATATGAACATTATAGAGCTTTTTAAATGAAACAGTAGAAGCTGTATCGCCCCCTACGCTTCCTGTAGTGTATTACAGTCTGTCAGAGCGACTGTGTGGATCATATGAACATTATAGAGCTTTTTAAATGAAACAGTAGAAGCCGTATCGCCCCCTACGCTTCCTGTAGTGTATTACAGTCTGTCAGAGCGACTGTGTGGATCATATGAACATTATAGAGCTTTTTAAATGAAACAGTAGAAGCCGTATCGCCCCCTATGCTTCCTGTAGTGTATTACAGTCTGTCAGAGCGACTGTGTGGATCATATGAACATTATAGAGCTTTTTAAATGAAACGGTAGAAGCCGTATCGCCCCCTACGCTTCCTGTAGTGTATTACAATCTGTCAGAGCGACTGTGTGGATCATATGAACATTATAGAGCTTTTTAAATGAAACAGTAGAAGCCGTATCGCCCCCTACGCTTCCTGTAGTGTATTACAGTCTGTCAGAGCGACTGTGTGGATCATATGAACATTATAGAGCTTTTTAAATGAAACAGTAGAAGCCGTATCGCCCCCTACGCTTCCTGTAGTGTATTACAGTCTGTCAGAGCAACTGTGTGGATCATATGAACATTATAGAGCTTTTTAAATGAAACGGTAGAAGCCATATCGCCCCCTACGCTTCCTGTAGTGTATTACAGTCTGTCAGAGCGACTGTGTGGATCATATGAACATTATAGAGCTTTTTAAATGAAACAGTAGAAGCCGTATCGCCCCCTACGCTTCCTGTAGTGTATTACAGTCTGTCAGAGCGACTGTGTGGATCATATGAACATTATAGAGCTTTTTAAATGAAACGGTAGAAGCCGTATCGCCCCCTACGCTTCCTGTAGTGTATTACAGTCTGTCAGAGCGACTGTGTGGATCATATGAACATTATAGAGCTTTTTAAATGAAACAGTAGAAGCCGTATCGCCCCCTACGCTTCCTGTAGTGTATTACAGTCTGTCAGAGCGACTGTGTGGATCATATGAACATTATAGAGCTTTTTAAATGAAACAGTAGAAGCCGTATCGCCCCCTACGCTTCCTGTAGTGTATTACAGTCTGTCAGAGCGACTGTGTGGATCATATGAACATTATAGAGCTTTTTAAATGAAACAGTAGAAGCCGCATCGCCCCTTAGAGATTGAATTTTGCCTGTAGTTGTGTGTGTGATGTAGGCATTCATTTGCATTATGCTAATTGGTGGGTATAAGCTTCCATTGCTTGTTAGCTACATTAGCCTCACAGCTCCAGTGCTAAAATAAAAGCCACGTCTGGTTTGAGGGGGAGGAACAGAGTATTATTCCATAAAAAAAAGGTATCACATAACTCCAAACCCACTTGTCCCCCAACGCATCGTACCGCTCTGCAACCAAAATAAATCGAGGCAGATGATGCAAGCAGGAGAAACAGAGACGCACACACACACACAGACAAACATCTGAAGTCTTCCAGAATTTTCCATCCTGAGTTATACGGAATGACCCGGGTGCGACTCACAGGCGAGACGGAGTCTCTGAGGTTCTCACAGTGGCCTATGTGTCGCACGGGTGACCATCCTACAGCGTCCGTACGTCAGTAGAGGCCGTGTGCTGTGGAATGTTTGCATAATGTTGTTTAACAGGTTCATGTTGAGCGTCGACATCCTGGTCCAAGACGTTTCTCAAGTTAAAGGAATTCGGCATCACTTCTCATCCTAACCTGTGCGCTGCACCTGTAACGTTCAGTCAACTACCACAGTTGAAGTAGCTTGCAGCAACTGCCCTTTGACTTCTGCCAATTGGCTGCTAGTATAGGCTGTTTGTTGCAACCGCCCATTGATGCCCATTATATGTAGCTTGCAACAACTATCCATAGACGCCTATTTAAAAATTATTTATTTATTTTGCAGAAAATGCCAATTGACTGCCAGTATAGGCGGTTTGCTGCATCTGCCCATTGATGCCCATTATACATAACTTGCAGCAACTGCCCATAGACTGTCAGCACAGGCTGTTTGCTGCAACTGCCCATTGACTGTCAGCACAGGCTGTTTGCTGCAACTGTCCATTGACTAAGTATAGGCTGTTTGCTGCAACTGCCCATTGACTGTCAGCACAGGCTGTTTGCTGCAACTGCCCATTGACTCAGTATAGGCTGTTTGCTGCAACTGCCCATTGACTGTCAGCACAGGCTGTTTGCTGCAACTGCCCATTGACTGTCAGCACAGGCTGTTTGCTGCAACTGCCCATTGACTAAGTATAGGCTGTTTGCTGCAACTGCCCATTGACTGTCAGTATAGGCTGTTTGCTGCAACTGCCCATTGACTGTCAGTATAGGCTGTTTGCTGCAACTGCCCATTGACTGTCAGCACAGGCTGTTTGCTGCAACTGCCCATTGACTAAGTATAGGCTGTTTGCTGCAACTGCCCATTGACTGTCAGTATAGGCTGTTTGCTGCAACTGCCCATTGACTGTCAGCACAGGCTGTTTGCTGCAACTGCCCATTGACTAAGTATAGGCTGTTTGCTGCAACTGCCCATTGACTGTCAGTATAGGCTGTTTGCTGCAACTGCCCATTGACTGTCAGTATAGGCTGTTTGCTGCAACTGCCCATTGACATTCACTATAAGTAGTGTGCAGCAACTGCCTAACGACTTCTATAATAGGCTGTTAGCAGCAACTGCCCTTTGACTTCCATTGTAAAGTTGCTTGCAGAAACTGCCCCTGATTTTAGAGTCAATGTTTCCTGTACTTTTCTAAGTGCAGATCATAATAACATTATAACTAATGATAATTGACTATGCTACATACGTTGGGCATCAGACAGATTAGGCTGAAAACAGTGCAGTATTCCTTTAAAGTGCCGGTCTCCTGAATGTGGATTAAGCCTAGTCTTGGACTAAAATGCAATGCCCAGTGGAGATTCGCCACTGAAAGACTTTAGTCTGGGAATCTGGCCAGAAGAGTTCAACTCGGAAGCTTCCTCATTAAAGCTTCTGCACATGGAGCTCATTTTTCAGGTTTCTCCCCGGTCGCCGTTAGGATTTGAAGACGTGGACGGCGCGGATGACATACTGCCTGCAGATCGGACACTCGTTCATGCGCTTCCCGCACTTGGTGCAGGTGACCATGTGACCGCACTCCAGCAGCACACAGTCGATGACCGCGTCCATACAGATGCGGCACAGGTTTTCATCACTGAACAGCGGAGTCCTGCCTTCATCTGGGGAAAAACAAACAACAGAAGCAGAGGTTACTACAGAGCCACACTGTTCTCCACATCACCTTCATATAAGCTGTAGGTCAGCGTTTCTCAGCCCAGTCCTCAGAGCCCACAGTGAAGGTCGACGTTTGGTCCAATTTCACAACCCAGAACTGCAGAAACACAGGACCATAGTAGCTCTGGTCCCACTGGCTTCCGTTACAAGTGAGCTTAGAGTCAGAGTTTTCTGCTTTCCTCCAAGTTCTGGAAAACGTGTTGAAGATACGGTCATAGATGATCCGACCATCCACAACAGATACAGCAGAAAGAGCTAAGAGAGCATTCCTTTAATTCTAATCCTGATCCTGGAGGTCCACCACCCTCAGCTCAGTGTTTCCATCATACATACTTGCAGTGGCTGCTGCACAATTTTATTTATTTATTTATAATTCTTTATATTTTTCATTTTTGTGAAGGATAGAGTTTATATTCTTATCTTATTTTTTACTTTTAGTATTATATTCACTGATCAGGCATCACTGTCCACTATCAGTTCCACTGACCGTTTAGTTCCACTCTCTAGTTCTACAGTTACAAACTGCAGTCCATCTGTTTCTCTGATACTCTGTTACCCTGTTCTTCAGTGGTCAGGACCCCCATGGACCCTCACAGAGCAGGTACTGTTTGGGTGGTGGATCATTCTCAGCACTGCAGTAACTGACATGGTGGTGGTGTGTTGTTAGTGTGTGCTGCGCTGGTCTGAGTGGATCAGAGGTGTTAGACTGGGGCTGAAGCGGAACTCTACCAGGCTGTAGATCTCCAGGACCAGGACTGGGCTGCCCTGCTTTAATGCAACCGCCCACTGACTTCTCCTGTAAGTGCATCTTTACAGTGAATGAGTTTTCTGTTCTTTTCCAAGTTCAGCAGAACATGTTTAAATTACTGCCCTTGGTAATCAGCCATACGCTTTCAGAAGGCCTGGTTCTGACGTAATGAGCGCTGGTTCTGAGTGAAACGTGGCTCTGAAGACCAGGTGGAGAAATATCGCCCTCTAACCGCCCCGCCGTCAACCCCCCCTAAACACATTACACCGAGCTGCTGAAGTCACGAGGAGCAGCTGACTCAGAGAACAGACACAGCTGTGCCTTCTGAGAGAAGATCATGAGGGAGTGCAGGACCTTCACACCTCCACATGTGATGAGGGGATGGAATGAAGGAGAAGAGGAAAACGGGAGGCCCTGCAATACGACGCTGCATCCCGTAAGAGCCCCATTCCTAAATCCCTCTATATAATCAATACTTCCTTAAGTAGATCAGCTGCTGCTGATGGATCTGTGTGATGGCTGGAGAGCAGAGAACCAACACCTGTGTTCTTCTGTCTTACACACTCATAACCTTCCTGAAACTACTGATTTGTGTGCACTCTTAAAACTGACGGTTCTTCAAGGGCTCTTTAGTAAGGAAAGTGGTTGTATATAGCACCATGAACATTTAGAGAAACCTTTGCATGATTAACATGCATGGTTCTTTATATGTGCTGTAGATGGTTCTAAACAGAACCATCAGAACAAATTTTTGGAAATGGTTCAGAATAGCACCCAAAAGGGCTCTTCTACTGCTACAATGTCAGGCTTTTTGCAATAGAAGAACATTTACATCATACTAAGAGTTTAAATGTTCATGGTTTTATACAGAACCACTTTCTTTCCTGAAGAACCCTTGAGGAACCATCATTTTTAGGTGAGGACTTATTTTTTTTTTTTGCATTTATTCAAATGTTATATGGCTCGTTTGATAACACTACTTAAGGGCACAGTGTGTAATATTTAGTGGCATCTAGTGGTGAGGCTGCAGATTGCATCCAGCTGAAACCCCCCTCCCTCACCCCTTCCTTTCCAAGCATGTAGTAGAACCTACAGTGGCCGGCGTCTCTCCTAATTTTGTTTTCCTTCTTCGTGTTTTCTTTTCCTTAACGGTGAGGATTCACCCTCCTCACTTTTTTCTTGGGCTGAATAAAAAGTCTGATCGTACGTTTGTCAAAATGGACGAAACGAAAACAATGTGGTTGCAGGGGATTAAACACTGACATCTCCCACTTCTGCTAATAGATCCCCCCTAAATGTCACACACTGCCCCTTTAAACTCTCCTACATAACGGCGAAGTGAGCGGAGTCGGCGACAACAAAACTGAACAAAAGGCAAACTTGATGCAAATAAGGAGCAAAGCGACGTGGCGATTACCCATAGGAATTGAGCCTTGAGCACCACGCTGTGGGCTTTAGATCATGATTTGAAAAAGGCAGCTGCCCTTAATGTGTCAAAATTTCATGATTAACAATCAAACAGAAATGCTCCAAAAAATACTTCTCCATTTACTTCCGTTCAAATTAAGACGGTGTTTTCCTCTCCTGTAAATGTTCCTTTATGGAGACACGACGTTTTGTGTACACAGTTTATGTTAACTGGGGGAAAAAAACTAAAAACACTCTCGTTATAGAAGCACTGTCAAAACTACATTTCCCAGCATGTGTCCGAGAGCTCATGCCATCCACAGATGGCTGTGGGCATGCAGGGCAGTGATGAATGGAAAAGGTGGCATGGGTGAAATTTCCACCAATCAGAAGCCTTACCTCCGACTCCGCTGCAGATCGGAGGAGGAAAAGCTACGACTTCAGCAGAAGGAGAAGCACAGCTATTAGAGTAGAGAGACACACACACACACACACACACACACACACACACACACACACACACACACACACACACACACACACACATACACAGCAGCAGCTAACAGACACACAGCAGCTAACAGACACACACAGCAGCTAACATATGTACACACACACACACACACACACACACACAGCAGCTAACAGACACACACACACACAGATTGGGTCTGTCTCGCTTACCTGCACTGACGGCACGGCTCACGTTCTCCCCTGAGATAAAAGAAATAAATACATTAACATTATGGTTCTTCAAGGGTTCTTTAGTGAAGAAAACGGTGCTATATAGGACTATAAACACTCACAGAACCCTCTGCCTGATTAAACGGTTCTTTACATCATGAAAATGTTCTTCAGATTGTGTGTTCTTCACATCTGCTGTACAGGGTTCTATATAGAACCTTTCCAAAAATAGTTCTGGATAGCACCAAAAGGTTCTTCAATGTCAAGCTTTTTCAGAAAGGTTCTTTATAGAACCATATTCAATGGCAACATACAAAGGAGCTGCTGCCCAAAACCCATCTGTTGTTAAATAATTAATAATAATAAATAATAATCATAATAATAATAATGGAAATATGCTGGTAAATTAAATGATGCAGTAAATTTCTGACTCTGCAAAATTAAAGGGAATTCCTGCGTGAAAGACGAAGTGTTTTAATGAATACTCCTACCATTCAGCAGCGATTACTTCATTTACCTAGTTATTTAATAGGGACTCTCTGGCGCCCTCTAGCATTTCTGTCATTTTTTTGTGGTATTAAATTTGCAATAAATGCACTTTTTCTCTCATGTGTTACTGCTTAACAAAATACGCAACATTATGATCGCTGCAGGGATTTACTGTCCAGATCGTGCAGCTCCAGTGTGTGTGTGTGTGTGTGTGTGAGCAGTGGTCAGTCTGACGGACTCACTGGACTTGCAGTTGTCCTGGTTTTCGCGGTACAGCCTCCTCACTCTCTCCGCCAGCTCCCATTTCTCACAGCAGCCCGAGAAACTGACAAAGTTTCTGGCCAGAATCTCCTTCAGCTGTCTGACCGTCAGCTGCTCCACGTCCTCCAGGCTGGACAGGTCAGAGAGGGATGCCCGCGCTGACCGCTGCACCGCTGGACTCACCTGACCAACAGAGTCAAAAACACATGCTGAGGATGAAGGGAAATATGAAATATGAAAACACTGACTTAAGTTTTTAATGGTAAATTAAAATGAATTATAACTGAAAACCAGCAATGCTGACTTCAATTCATCAGTGCTGACATTATTATACTTATCATTATTATTATTATTATTATTATTATTATTATTATTATTATTATTATTATTAATACACTACAATTATAACTGCTCATTTTTTATTATTTATTACAGCATGGGTTCAGCAACTTTATTAACTAATTAAACTGTATTAATGCTAAATGATTGACTTATTAAACCATGCATCATCATTAATGCAAACTCCTGATATCATGATCTGGTTAAAACATCATGATGCATTTATGAGGTGCTGTAGAGGGTTCTATACGAAAGAGTTCTTCTAGTGCTACAATGTAGAACCTGTAACAACAGAAGAAGGTTCTATACAGAAACATATTAAACACGTTCTCCATCAATCTGAAGAACCGTTTCATGATGCAAAGAACCCTTTAATCATGCAAGGAGTTCTTTGGGTGTTCAGGGTTCTATATAGAACCATTTTGTCACAAAACGACCCTTGAAGAACCACGAGTGTATGATAAAAGTCCACATTAGATCGGTGTGTGTGGAGTTTGCTTCTTCAGTTTCCGCACTGAAGCTACGAGGCTACATTCCCTGTAACACCTGGTTCACACGTGCTGCCTGTGTGGCCGAGCGGGAAAGAGGGAAAGATGGTCCCGTCAGCTGCTCATTATATAAAACCACTATAAAAGTGCACGGCATGTTTGTTTATCCTCGACGGCAATCGGACAGCACAGCACGTTTAGTGTTTCGCCATGAATGAAACCACGTATACGTCTTTTTCTTAGGCTGGTTTCAGTTTCATTTCCGTTGACCTTCATGCCTTATTCCAGCGTATTTAGCTGCCTGACGTGCAGAAAAAAGGTCTGCAGCCAGTGTGAAAGCACTGTTGCTCACACCACTCAGACACAGTATGTGTAAAACAGGCATAAAGGGGACCGGAAGAGTTGAGGGGGGCTCCATATATTAGCCCTGTATCTACTCACCTCTGGTGTGCGTCGGGTCGACTCGAGGTTGAGCGAGGTGGAGTCAGCGAGGTCCTACAACATCAACCACACAACATTCAGAAACAGGCTTGGTTAGTTAGAGGATTCGCCCGTGTGTGGTTGAGGTCGCCGAAGAACTCGGCATCTTTTCAATTTTATAGAAACACCGGTGGCTTATTTTGACCTCACCTGGCTGAGAGTTCGGCGACGAAGAGGGAACAGTGAGGGGTTTTAACTGGGTGCGCTGGTCTGTTCATGATGGTACGCAGCCTAAAGCGATTCAAATAATCAGCTGGTATGAAGGAAGGACGTGCATTCGGGGCCCTCCTGGTAATGGAACTATAAGAGCTAATGATGGTTAGCTAAACTGACGCTATCAGCTTACAGGTGCACCTTCAGAAACATGCCTCACTCCTCCAAAACGGCCAAAAGGAACCCTTCGGTCACTGCGCTCGACTGCCCCTTCAGATGAGCTGGTGGACTAACACTAGTGCTAACCGGTGCGGCAGTAGATGGTGATGATTCGTGGGCTTCTACACAGGGTTTTCTTCCTTTTGTGAATGATGCACCAGCACGTTTGGTGTAACATTGAAAACAGACAAATCGTTTCACTGTTTTTGGTTCTAGATAACAGCAGCGAGAGTTATTATTCTAGCTACAGCCTCTCTAGCTCTGCTTTGTCGAACACATCATTAACAACGCGTCTTTGGCAGACCGCTCACGGTAAAGACTCAGGTGTCCTCGTAGGAATGTACATACGTACTTTTTAAATCTTAAATATGAGCAAAATGCCACAATTTAAACGATGTTCACTGAACTGTCGTTACGTTTTAATGGAAGGAAACGATACGATGGGCTGAACTCGACTCAGAATTTAGTCATTTAGTCAGTCCAATCGGATTTTCCAGTCGGACTGAATGAAAACGTGTACGCCTGTACGCACGACCTCAGCCGGCTGTTCTAGTGATAAACTCCTGGCAGCAGCCAGCGAGATTATCAACACACCTGACTGGTGGATCCTGAGCTGTCGCTCCTGCTGATTGGTTCTCCGTGTGAAGGGGAGAGCAGGGGGCCGGGGTCTGCGGTGGATGAGCTGTAGAGTGGGCGTGTCTGCAGAGTGGGCGTGTCCGGGTCGTCCTCACTCTCCGCCCCTTGGTGACACAGCACCAAATCCACCAGGTCTTCCTTTTCCCTGCAGGCATCAGAAATAAAATATCGATCTGAGCTCAACACCTGAAGGTCTTTCTGATAAACTCACGAACTGAAGCAGAAGTTTAGGCCCAGTCCTGTTTCTCAGTTTTACCCTACCCCTTGTTTTCGAGTGTTGCCCCTTGTTACTGAGCTACAGGGCAGTGGTTGAGATCTTCCCTCTAATAAAAGAGCATCACTTCATTAACAGCTACCAGCGCCGCTCTGTAGGCGACCCTGCCCGTCTGCAGGGACAGCAGAGGAGGGGAAAGTTCAGCTCCTCACTGCTGGGCTTTAGTTACATTTAGGGATCATACGCCTTCAAAGAGGGGGGCAGTTATTTATTATCACCCCCCCTAATTCTTCAGTGATGTGAAGCTGAAGTCAGATCAGTTGGCTGCAGTGTAACTGTGGGGTCAGTGCTGGTTCTACCGAGTGACGGGTACCTGCACGTGTCTGTGTTGATGTTGCGCAGCGTCAGGTACTGCCGCAGGTCTTTGACCCGCAGGCGCATCAGCCGCGGCCGCTGGAAGGCCGTTCCATTCAGCAGGTGACAGGTAGCGCACCTGCGCAGGTTCTCCTGCAGGACGGAGCACAGCGAGCAGAAACTCTTCTTACAGTCGCAGCAGAGGTGCTGAAAACGGAGTAAACAGAAAGGCAATAAATGGAGTAAACAAAGTCAAAGCAATGATGTTTTCAAACGCTGTGAAAACCATAACTGGAAAAACCTGAAGACGGTGATGACATGGGGTTAAAAAGGTGAGGCGCTAAGGGAAGCTGCACAAAAATACACCTGAAATCTAAAAACGCCGAGTTCACTTCACTTGAAAGGAACGAAAGGTTCAAAGGTCAGTCAAGAAACAGGTTCCACAACATTCACTCCTGTCCGGCAGTGGATTCCTGACACAGCGAGACGCAGAGCGGCGGAACGGACCGCTATGCCTGTATGAACTACCGGAATTCTCCCATCACGTAATCACACATTTACTCTGACTGTTCCAGCGGCAGACGAGCGACGCCTGCAGTTTGCAGAATCACGTGCAGCTGATGCTCACCCTCCTCCTGAAGACTGAGAAGGTCTGTCTGCAGGCCTGGCAGACCAGGCTGGTGGAGTTGGGCGGGTAAGTGGAGTATCCCGCAGACGGAGCGAAGCGGAACGGCCCGGCACCTCCAAAACCCGCCTGCTGCCCCCGCACTGCGCCGGTGCCCATTACCTCATTCAGCAAACCACAGCACGATGCCCACATGCAGGAGGCGCCCGCCTGAACACAGAGACGACACACAGTTAACCAGTTCCTGTTAAACAGCTCAGATGTAAACCGAGAGGGTCCAAGCGGTTTGGTGTGAACATTAGAACAAAAAGCTGGAGTAGAAGAAACTGCCTACAGAGTCACGGAGAGGTGAAAGATATGAAAACGGATGAGGAGGCTGCGCCGTTTCTGCTGGACATTAGAAACATTAAGTGTTTTTGCAGTTTTGGTTTCACAGAACCAGCGGGTCGGTTCTGTTTCGGCCCGTTTGCTAATGTTTGTGTTTAGCTACAATTCTTGCTGCGTAGCGGTTTGCTAACGTTATATCACAGTATTTGTCGATACAACAGTCTGAAGGACTTTACTGCCACGAAGACCTTAAAAAGTCGACCGGGCCCCTAAAACACTGCCCGATCCATCTGTGGTTATAATTCAAACACAGCTCAGATTAGATTTACAATCACTGCTTTCTATGTTTGCTGCGTTTGCCAGGAGGCGTGTAGGAGTAGGTGGCACTGCGCGCGGCCGTCGTACCTCCGCCAGGAGAAACGAGCAGCTCCATTCACCCTGAAAGCGCATTAGCGGGTCACGTAGGATGTCCTGCTCTGAAACAGGAGCCGGTGACTAAGATCAATCTCATTAGGAATGAGACCGAGAC
Source organism: Pygocentrus nattereri (assembly GCF_015220715.1). NCBI lineage: Eukaryota > Metazoa > Chordata > Actinopteri > Characiformes > Serrasalmidae > Pygocentrus > Pygocentrus nattereri. The sequence continues at coordinate 2,488,255 of NC_051239.1, read as the reverse complement.
GGTGCTGAGCTGAGCTGAGCCGTAAATAGGGATTAACGCTCTTCAAATAACTCAGTCACCCAAATCTCTCGGTGAAGACCAGAGGACAAAACCCACCTGTGCGACGTGTTGGAGGGGGGCTGTGATCTTCACAGGACTATTAGACTCTGTTCGTACATTAAACGTGTCACAACTCCGACTTAAAAGACACGGATCCACACAACACAACACCTAAGAAACAAGAGCTGCTCTGGCTGATCAGCTGCTCTGGCTTAAGGGGGCGACTTCACTCCTCTAACTCACCTGGTAAAACAGGTAAATCAGCTGAGAGTAACCAAGCAACAGCTGAAAGGGGAAATCCACTCAATTTCTGAAAAATTCGACATAATTCAATGGGTGAGATGTAACCAGAGCGGTTCTGAGCGGTTTGGTGTGAAACGCTCTGTTCTAGATAAACGTCAGAACAGAACAACAGTGGTTGGTTAGTGTAGTGGGTAACACCTCCGCCTTCTATGCTGTAGACTGGGGTTCAATCCCCACCTGGGTAAACACCCTACACTATACCAATAAGAGTCCTTGGGCAAGACTCCTAACACCACCTTCACCTCCCTGTGTAAAATGATCAAGTTGTAATTTGCTCTAGATAAGAGCGTCAGCCAAATGCCGTAAATGGTGATAGGAACCAGACGTCCCTCTAAAAGCTCCTCACAGTGGTGGTGATAGGAACCAGACGTCCCCCTCTAAAAGCTCTGAACTGGTTCTGAATTCACTGCCTGATGACTGAGACGCTGTTTTATGAGAGTTTAGAGAACTTCAACTCCATTCATGGTGGAGGGAGACATGCAGGGCGCTGTGCGGCAAAATAGTCCCCAAAGAAAACTCAGTATTCCAGATTTTCCACTATTTTCCATCATCAATATTCCATATAAGCTCAGAAGACTCGTGTAGGTTCTCTGGTGGTTCTGGATGGTAAATAAAGTGTCTATATCTGTGTTGTAATCATGGCGACGTCTGGTTCCCATCACCACCACTGTAAAGACGTCTGAACCGCTTCACACCGAACCCTCTGGATGTCTGTTTACATGTGAATTTTTATTCGGTGGAGTTCCCCTTTCCCTTCAACATCAACACTAACTTCAGCTAAAGCTAGCTGTGGCTTTAACTGCCGCTCTGGGACGGTAAACATATGTGTTCTGCGTTATAAAGCTGCAGCTCAGCCCGTGTAAATGAGCGATCAGGCAGTAAATCGGACTGTAATCACACTAAAAGGCAGAAAAGGCGCTTTACTGCACATTTAACTGACAGCCGAAGTTACAGTTAGCACAGCCAGCGAAGGGTTAGCTTAGCTTCTCTGGACCGGGGAATAAAAACAGCCGGTCCGCTTTAACAGAACCGGCCGATGCGATAAATGCGCTGTGACTAAAGACCAGTACCTTCATAGCCGCTCCGGACGACTGGAAGCGCTAACGTAGACTGAGAGGCTGGTCACTCCGAGAGCCGAGAGCCCTGAGCGCCATCAGCAGCTAGCAGCCCCATCTCCTCTCACTCTGAGGCTCCGTCCCATTCGGAGCAGGCCGCCCTTATGCCCTACTCCCTACGCAGACTCCGCCCTCACGGGGCCGTGTTCCCATTCAGCACGTTTACTTTACAGAGTCAGAATCAGAGGCTGTGCTCCAGACAGACTACTACAATGGTTCTGTGTAGAACCCGTGAACACTCGAAGAACATCTTGCATGCTCAAAGGGTTCTCTATAGCACCAAAAGGTTTCTTTTCTGTTACATCGTAACAATAGCAGACCCCTATTTGGTGCTATGTAGTGCTTTTCTATGCAGAACCATACAGGACACATTCTCCATCATTCTACAGATCCACAGATCTCTGAGTGTTCATGGTTCTACGTAGAACCATTGTCTTAACTAAAGAACCCTTGAAGAAACATCTTTTTTTTTGAGAGCGTACATAACGTACTGCTCTCGTTCTGTTTGGACTCAAAGGTTGCCTACATTCTTAAAAATATGGTTCTCCAAGGGTTCTTTAGCAAAGACAATGGTTCTATATGGAACGATGGAACGCTCAAAGAACCCCATTTTTAATCCAGTTAAAGGGTTCGTTGAATCGTGAAAGGTTGGTGGAAAATGTGCTGTGGTTTCATATAGAACATTTTTCGAAAATGGTTCTAAATAGCACCAAAAACCGTTCTGCTATTGTTACACTTAAAAGCTTTTAAAAAGGTTCTGTGCAGAACCATATACAACACATTCTCCATCAATCTGAAGAACCTTTACACCATGGAGAGAATCGTTTAAGCATGCAGGTGGTTCTTTGAGTGTTGATAGAACCATTGTCTTTACTAAAGAACCCTTGAAGAACCATATTAAGAACTTTGCTCCCTCTAAAGCGCCCTAAGTAGGCTGCATTGACGTCGATTGGAACGTTCGGCCTACGTCATCACAGCGCAGCCAATCGCAGCTCCGTTTCCAAGAGCCGCCAATTACGTTTACGTTCACTGCTCTTTTCCCCCACCTCTATTCAGACAACTCCCGCCCCTGTTTCGATACGATTGGTGCATTTCTTGCGCTCATGACCATCTAGCCAATCGTAGCGCAAGTGGTGGTGCACCACTGGCCAATCCCGACGCTATAAAGGCGGGACCTTACGGAAAACGGGTGGGAAAACAGTTTAAAGCTTAGCATGCAGCTCAATCCAAATACTACAGCTGTTCGCGTGTAGAAGCAGTTTAACGCGTATCTGAAGGTTAAATGGAGTCTAGAACGGCTCTAGAATGGCTGTAGAATGGCTGTAGAATATGGTCTGTGCTTGTAAATCGTGCGCGGATGAGCTGAAGCGTCGCTAGTTAGCCCGGGTAGCTAAGCTAGGGGGTCTGGTTGAGTCTGGTGGATGAAGACACTTGTTTATTAGATGTTTATAAGCGGTTATTAACCCGCAGCGATGGCGAGCGTACACGAGAGTCTGTACTTCAACCCTATGATGACCAACGGGGTGGTCCAGGCCAACATCTTCGGCATTAAGGACTGGGTCACGCCGTATAAGATCGCGGTTCTGGCTCTGCTTTATGAGATGGCGACGACCAAGTCCATCGCTCTTCTGGACCGGAGGCGGTTAAACAAGCTCATTCTGCCCCTGCAGCAGGTCAGTGCGGCCATCCGGCTCTTGGTACGGGTACGGTGTCGTTTCCTGGCGAGCTTGAAATTAATTGTCCGTTCCACCTTAAAAACGGCGCAGCAGACGCAGTTACGCTCTGCGCCAGGACGAAGCTGCTGCGCCGTTTAAGGTGGACCGGAGAGTTCGAGTAAGCAGCCAGTTGCTTCCTCCTGGAGGGCTTTGTCCACGTCTTGCGTGCTTAAAGGGTTCTCCGTGGTTCTGTATAACACCTAGAACCATACATTCTCCATCAGTCTAAAGATGGTTCTTTGAGTGCTCATGGTTCTACTTAGAACCTTTATCTTAACCCTTGACGAACGTGCTACTCTCGTTCTGTTTGTACTCAAAGGTACAAGCCTACATGCCTAAAAAATATGGTTCTCCAAAGGTTCTTTAGCAAAGACAGTGGTTCTGTGTGTAACCATGAACGTGCAATTACAGGGTTCTTTGAATCATGAAAGGTTGGGGGAACCCTTTTCTATGTGGAACCATACATGGCATTCTCCATCAATCTAAAGGTGGTTCTTTGAGTGCTCATGATTCTACATGGAACCATTATCTTAACTAAAGAACCCTTGAAGAACCATCTTTTTTGTGTATGTACATAACGTACTACCGTTTGTACCCAGAAGTAGCTGCTGTGTCTGATCCACTCGTACCAGCGCAACACACACTAACACACCACCCAAACAGTACCTTCTCTGTGAGGGTCCATGGGGGTCCTGACCACTGAAGAACAGGGTAACAGAGTATCAGAGAAACAGATGGACTACAGTCTGTAACTGTAGAACTACAGAGTGCAGCTATACAGTAAGTGGAGCTGATAAGATGGACAGTGAGGGTAGAAACAGGGAGGTGGTCAGAACGTCTGACCGGTGTGTATTTAACATCTTCCACGCTGTGCTGCACTAGATCAGTTTAAAGGCCTCTCTGTGGCCAAGCTTGCAGGTGGTAAGTGGTTTTAAGTGTGGATGTGATCCGGGAAGCGTGCTGAGCCGTGATCCGAGGTACCCGTCTTATTCCCCAGGGTCCAGATTTAACGTTCGAGCAGTTCCTGAAGACGGTGAAGGAATGCTGCCCTCGTATGGTGAACGCTGTGAAGCTCAGGTGACGTGGCGTTTGTTTGCATTTCCCGTTCGATTATTTATTTTGTTATCTCTCTTCATTATCCGTGTCTTCTCCGTTCAGGCTCTTTCCGATGGCGGACAGTGAGCTGCAGGACATGGAGCACTTCTTCACCATTCTGCCCAACGCGTTCAGCGATTCTGAAGCCTTTAAGACCAGCGTTGTGGGTGAGTGGGTCAACATCACGGGTTATGACTTGTAATCTGGACTGGGTATAAAGAGCATCTCAGAGAGTCGGAGTCTTTCAGAAGTAAAGAGGAGGAGGGGTCACCACTCTGTGAAAGACTGGACCATCAAATAGAGCAACAACTCAAGAAGAACGTTCCTCAACATAAAACAGCAAAGAGCTTCTGCTTTCCATCGTCTACGGTGCAGAACATCATTAAAGACTCAGAGGATCTGGAGAAATCTCTGTCTGTGAGGGACAAGGCTGAACACCAGTATCTGCTGGCCGTGATCTTTGGGCCCTCAGGCAGCACTGCATTAAAAACAGACATGATTCTGTAGTGAAATCACTGCATGGGCTCAGAAACACTTCTGAAAACCACTGACTGTGAACACAGTTCATCACTGCATCCACAAACGCTGTTAAACTCTAAAACACAAAGAAGAACCCAAATATAAACAGGATCCAGAAACGCTGCCACCTTCTCTGGGCCGGAGCTCATTTAAAATGGACTGAGGGGAAGTGGAAAAGTGTCCGGCGGTCCGACGAATCAACATTTGAAATTCTTGTTGGAAATCATGGACACTGTCCTCCGGGCTGAAGACCACTCAGCTTGTTATCAGTGCTCAGTTCTAAAGCCAGTATTCATGATGGTTTAGGGGGGCATTAGTGCTCATGGCCTGGGTGACGTGCTCATCTGTGAAGGCTCCATTAAAGCTGAATGATATAAACATGTTTTATCAACATCTGCTGCCGTCCAGTCGACGTCTTTTTCAGGGAAGGTCTTGATTATTTCAGCAAGACGATGTCAAACCACATTCTGACTGTATCACAGCAGCGTTGCTTTATATTATTCCAAAAAATAATAAAATCTGTTTGAGCATTTTGATGTGCTGTCTTTGAACTATTTTCAGTTAAATATAGAGTTTGTGTGCATTGTATTGTATTTTTTTTTCGGGAACTGTGTTGTGTGAAGTGCCAGTTTGCGTTTCCTCAGCTGTGTTGTGTCTTTCTGTCCGTGCAGGTCTGTTTATGCGCCAGATGCTGCTGGCCTATAATAAGCTCTCCTTCAGTCAGGTCTATAAGCTCTTCCGCTCGCTGCAGCAGTACAGCCACCGCGGAGGCCGACCCCAGTGCGACCTCTCTGCCCTGACCACTGAGGACATGGAGCTGACCAGCAACGAGGACACCAGCGTCGACCCAATGGAGAAGGATGAGCTGGACATGGGAGCGCTGCACCAGTCGGACCTCCGGTCAGTGCGCCGACAATGAGGGAGCGTCTCTGACCTCGAAGTGATTCGAGTAGATTGCGATTCTTTAGTAAACGATTCTTTTGTTTTTTGTCAGGCTTCAGAATTCTGTATACAAAAGTACACTGAATGGACAGATGACACTATAAACGTATTTTCACTGTCGAGGTTAGATCTGGGCCATATGGCAAAATCGCGATACTTCACAGTACATGATCATTTTTCAGACGTCTGATCAGTTACAACAGTGAAAAAAGAGCCAGTAGTGCTATATTTAAAAAAAGACTATAAGAAGCTGAACACAGTGATTTTTATTCAGTATTTGGTGCGAAATCCAGTTAAAAAGTATCAATTTTGCTCTCTTCAGAATGAAACATGCAGTTGTTGAGTGTTCTGACGATACACACGATATGTTCAGGAAAGCAAATTGTATTATGGCATAAAGTACCACAATATGTTGTCATATTGCCCGGCCCTAGTCAAGATACTGTAGAATTGAATGGTCAGTACCCGGTTATGAGGGGGAAAAAAGGGTTAAAGGATGTAAATAAACCTTACATATACTACAAAGAAACAGTAAATTGCAAACAAATTATTATTCACATTTTATTGGTGGTTGATCTGGCAAATTACAGTGAAAGGCAGCATTTCTAAGGAATTGAAAGCCTGAAAATGAATAGATTTTTTTTTTTTCCATCACATGCAAATATTTTCTCCAATCTCGCTGAATACATTCTGAATATAGATTGACGGAGGTGTTTATTCTCACTCTACTCGTCAATCGGATGAACATCTGTTTAGGTGCTCGCTACAAGTAATTAGATCCAAAATGACCATAGTGTAGACGTTACCATGACAACCAGCATCAGGTGATGTCCAGTCAGAGTGAGATGAGCAGCAGTGAGCAGTGATTGTGTTTTTAACTGCTTTAAAATGACGTCAGACTCAGGAAAACGTCCTTCACACGTCCTTATTAAAGAAGGCCGAGAGGAAGACGTCGTGCTCTGAGACGCATAAGCTGGACGTCCGTCCCACCGCCGTCTTTTAAAGATCAGAGCATGAACTTCGTCTCCTCTGCAGACCAGTTTCTGCTCCGCCGTGTTGAACGGTATAAACTCTCACTGTGACACGACGCACAAGCAGAACGGGCTGAAACTTTCCGATAGGGAATGTAATCGGATACAGGCGTTTACACGGATATTATTCTTCTATTTAACTGATTATTTACAGGATTACACACCTCAATCGGATAGAAACTGTATTCTGAAAGGCCTAAATCGGATTAGACTATTCCCATTTGAGGTCTATGCATGGACGTATTCCATTCCGATTGAGGTATTAGTCTAATTATTAACAGATTATTAGGCTACATGTAAACATGGCTACTGAGAAAACGTACATTTACAGTTAATTAGTTTAATAAGTTTAGTCTCCTGCTGACAATAATAATACACAGACAATAACAACAATGTCAGGCTTTATTTATTTCTTTTTTTTATTTCTGAGTTTGAAAATGAACAGAGAATTTTACTGAGAAGTAACTGCATAATTTATTAAATATTTCTGTTAGTTGTAAATTCATTGCAGCTTCAGATCCATACCTACCTGATCAGTAGGCATTCTTACTGGGAGGTGTTCATTGGGCTTCTGCAGAATCTCTGACAGTTGTTGTTGCATTAGTCACTAAATTCTTGCTCTTCTCTCTTCTTTCCGTAGCTCTGGCGAGACTCGAGGGCCACTCTCTCAGAAACAGGCCGAATACTTCCTCGCCCGACAGGTGAGCTACGACTTCAGTGTGTTAAGTTTAAAGAGCAAATATCGAAAACCAGTGTTTCTCTAACTTTATACTCAACAGCAGTCTCTCAAATTCAAAATCCCAGCGGGAAAACATCGGGTTGGATGTAAATGTCCTACGGAAGCCGATGTTGAACACAAGCACTGATCACCTCTTCCCCATCACCCCCAAAACATATGTATATGTACATATACATATATGTAGATACGTGTGTTTGTAATTAATAACTTACTAAATTTGGTTTTTGATTATTAGAAAATCAGCACATCTATTAAATCAAATTTGACAGGACGTGATTTAATTGGATGATGCAGAGAACGCCTTTGTCACGCCCACATTCGTCCAGCTGAAGAGGGGGAATGCGTTCACGTCCGTCGACGCGCCGGATCAGCGTAAACTCTAATCTAACTCGCCTATAAGTCCTGATGTTTATACAGATACATTTTAAAGCTATTTTATTTTGGTAAAATCTGTGTTTTGTGTCACAAATGAAACACACTTAGCTGGGCTGAATGGCATTTACTTGTAGGATTATATTTATTACATGTTTTAAGAAAACTTTTGTTCATTTTCTGTATATGTTTATTATTTACTATTATATAAGTAATAATAAGAAACCTGTTTAACAACTTTAGTAAATGTAAAATATCTTTGTTGTGCAAAACGGTTAAAACAGAACTAGTCAGTGTACAGATAAACCTGTGGTGTTTACACAGCAGCTTCTCTTAGTATAGAGGGCTGCTGTGCTAAAGGCTAAGTCCAGGCTAAAGGCTGTCATCACACTGAGAGTCCGGCGGTTCCTCCGCCGATGTGGTGTTAAGTTCAGTACAAAGTTACGGTCCATACAGTAAAACCGTTCTGCAAATATAGCCTGTTATGAGTTGACTGCCTCTGTGATGTTTAGCCCATCCCTTCACACTGAAGTTATAAGGAGTGTTGTGCCCAGGGCTGAATCACACACAATACAGGGCAGCCAGTCAGAGCAGAGCTCATTTACATATGTTGGTCTTAAAGGCACAGTAACCGAAACAGCCTGTTTAAAAAGAGGCCATATAAAAATGAACAACGGCTGTTTTTGTTACATGAAACTATAGAAAGACAAGAAAAGCGTATGTGTGGTCCTGAACGCAGTGTGGTTGTGGCTCTTAGGCATACCTGTTGAAGAATGATGAGAATAAAGCCATGAAGCCGGCGAAGCTGCAGGACGAACTCAACAACATCCTCAAGTTCAACCCGGATTTTGCTGAGGCGGTGAGTTTATCACCAAAACATCGTCTAGAGTGGGACATGTGACATTGTTATGGCCATTGTGACTCTTTCTGACTTTGAGATGGGCATGTTCACTACGTCTACAGCACTGAGCAGCTGCACTGATCATAACAAATACAGATTTAAACCAGTTATAGACAGCCTGTAAACAGCTACCACTGCATAAGTCTTATTCATTTTACCAAGTATTTTATTTTTTTTTCCTGTTCTATGTTTGAAAGCTTAATGTTTGCAAATGATTCATTAGAATTTTTTAGTTCTAACTTGTTCGCCAACCTCAGGAAAAGAAAATATTGTATTTACATCCTGTGTATTGTATGTATGAGCCTAATACTAGATTATTTTTCTGTTTATATCTCCTTCTGCCTCTCTGCAGCACTATCTGAGCTATCTGAACAGCATGCGTGTTCAGGACGTGTACATCTCCACCCACAGCCTGCTGCACTACTTCGACCGGCTCATCCTGTCGGGAGGAGAAGGGAAGAGTAACGGTGATGAGGGCTACGGACGCAGCCTGCGTTACGCCGTCCTCAATCTGGCAACCCTGCACTGCCGCTTCGGACACTAGTGAGCATCGTACACACAGATATGAACTTCATTAACTGACCTATACAGACTCAACCTAATGAGAAACTGTAGAACGGACTCGGTTTATATCACAATACCTACATTTAGAGTCGGTTATTCATTCAGCCTAATGAGAAACTGTAGAACAGATTCGGTTTATATCACAATACCTACATTTAGAGTCGGTTATTCATTCAGTCTAATGAGAAACTGTAGAACGGACTCGGTTTATATCACAATACCTACATTTAGAGTCGGTTATTCATTCAGTCTAATGAGAAACTGTAGAACGGACTCGGTTTATATCACAATACCTACATTTAGAGTCGGTTATTCATTCAGCCTAATGAGAAACTGTAGAACAGATTCGGTTTATATCACAATACCTACATTTAGAGTCGGTTATTCATTCAGCCTAATGAGAAACTGTAGAACGGACTCGGTTTATATCACAATACCTACATTTAGAGTCAGTTATTCATTCAGTCTAATGAGAAACTGTAGAACAGACTCGGTTTATATCACAATACCTACATTTAGAGTCGGTTATTCATTCAGTCTAATGAGAAACTGTAGAACAGACTCGGTTTATATCACAATACCTACATTTAGAGTCGGTTATTCATTCAGTCTAATGAGAAACTGTAGAACGGACTCGGTTTATATTACAATACCTACATTTAGAGTCGGTTATTCATTCAGTCTAATGAGAAACTGTAGAACGGACTCGGTTTATATTACAATACCTACATTTAGAGTCGGTTATTCATTCAGTCTAATGAGAAACTGTAGAACGGACTCGGTTTATATCACAATACCTACATTTAGAGTCGGTTATTCATTCAGTCTAATGAGAAACTGTAGAACGGACTCGGTTTATATCACAATACCTACATTTAGAGCCGGTTATTCATTCAGTCTAATGAGAAACTGTAGAACAGACTCGGTTTATATCACAATACCTACATTTAGAGTCGGTTATTCATTCAGTCTAATGAGAAACTGTAGAACGGACTCGGTTTATATCACAATACCTACATTTAGAGTCGGTTATTCATTCAGTCTAATGAGAAACTGTAGAACGGACTCGGTTTATATCACAATACCTACATTTAGAGTCGGTTATTCATTCAGCCTAATGAGAAACTGTAGAACGGACTCGGTTTATATCACAATACCTACATTTAGAGCCGGTTATTCATTCAGTCTAAGGAGAAACTGTAGAACGGACTCGGTTTATATCACAATACCTACATTTAGAGTCGGTTATTCATTCAGTCTAATGAGAAACTGTAGAACGGACTCGGTTTATATCACAATACCTACATTTAGAGCCGGTTATTCATTCAGCCTAATGAGAAACTGTAGAACGGACTCGGTTTATATCACAATACCTACATTTAGAGCCGGTTATTCATTCAGCCTAATGAGAAACTGTAGAACGGACTCGGTTTATATCACAATACCTACATTTAGAGTCGGTTATTCATTCAGCCTAATGAGAAACTGTAGAACGGACTCGGTTTATATCACAATACCTACATTTAGAGCCGGTTATTCATTCAGCCTAATGAGAAACTGTAGAACGGACTCGGTTTATATCACAATACCTACATTTAGAGCCGGTTATTCATTCAGCCTAATGAGAAACTGTAGAACGGACTCGGTTTATATCACAATACCTACATTTAGAGCCGGTTATTCATTCAGTCTAATGAGAAACTGTAGAACGGACTCGGTTTATATCACAATACCTACATTTAGAGTCGGTTATTCATTCAGTCTAACGAGAAACTGTAGAACGGACTCGGTTTATATCACAATACCTACATTTAGAGTCGGTTATTCATTCAGTCTAATGAGAAACTGTAGAACGGACTCGGTTTATATCACAATACCTACATTTAGAGTCGGTTATTCATTCAGTCTAATGAGAAACTGTAGAACGGACTCGGTTTATATCACAATACCTACATTTAGAGTCGGTTATTCATTCAGTCTAATGAGAAACTGTAGAACGGACTCGGTTTATATCACAATACCTACATTTAGAGTCGGTTATTCATTCAGCCTAATGAGAAACTGTAGAACAGACTCGGTTTATATCACAATACCTACATTTAGAGCCGGTTATTCATTCAGTCTAATGAGAAACTGTAGAACAGACTCGGTTTATATCACAATACCTACATTTAGAGCCGGTTATTCATTCAGCCTAATGAGAAACTGTAGAACAGACTCGGTTTATATCACAATACCTACATTTAGAGCCGGTTATTCATTCAGTCTAATGAGAAACTGTAGAACAGACTCGGTTTATATCACAATACCTACATTTAGAGTCGGTTATTCATTCAGCCTAATGAGAAACTGTAGAACAGGACTCGGTTTATATCACAATACCTACATTTAGAGCTGGGTTATTCATTCAGTCTAATGAGAAACTGTAGAACAGGACTCGGTTTATATCACAATACCTACATTTAGAGTCGGTTATTCATTCAGTCCTAATGAGAAACTGTAGAACAGACTCGGTTTATATCACAATACCTACATTTAGAGTCGGTTATTCATTCAGCCTAACGAGAAACTGTAGAACGGACTCAGTTTAGAGACGTTTTCAATGTCAGTTTCTTATTAGATTAAATGGCATTTTTACCTGTGTTTTGTAAAATTTGTCCAACCTCACAACAGTAGCTACAAAATAACACATTTGTGGGCGGTTCATTTCAACATGGATCAGTTTTATTGCATCCAAACTACTGATGTCAAAACAGTGCACCTCAGTTAGTCGCATCGTTAGTGAAGTATTACGAGCATAACGTTTTCAATCTGGTATTGGAAAATGGAAAAATGTGTGAATCAGGATATGGAGATTTAACATAGTCAGGCACTAGGGGGAGCTAATAACTGTTGTTAATATGGTCATCAGACACATGGAAGAACTGAATTATCATATTTGAAAACGGACAGTTATAAAAATGATATTTTATGTAGGGCCTTCTTTAAGAACTCAAAGCACTTCGCAGAAATAAACAGATATATACAAATATCTCAATGTGCTTTGTTAGTTAATCGTGTTTATTGATTACCAGAAACAGCCATGCAGGCCTTTAATACTATAATACTCGAATTCCTCAGCCTGTGTCTGCAGATGAATGACTGTATTATACTGTATGCATTGTGTTGTTTACGGCACTGCTGTGCTGTGAATGTGTATTATAACGTGTATGTTGGGTAAGTGTGTAAATTGTGTTATTGTGTGTGTGTGTGTGTGTGTGTTTGCAGTCAGCAGGCCGATCTGGCCCTGCAGGAAGCCATTCGGATCGCGCAGGAGGCCAATGATCACGTCTGTCTCCAGCACTGCCTGGTAGAGCTCCTCTGTTTCTTCTCTGCAGACCCACCTGCATGTTTAAGGACAAGCCACATTATAGATCTTCGTCTCTGCTGTGGTTTAATGCATCTTCCCTCTTTCTCTCTGTAGAGTTGGTTGTACACATTGGAGCAGATGAAGGGGTCCGACAGCGTGGTGCTGACCGAAGACTCTGTCAAAATGGCTGCCCACTTTTGTTTACCTGTAAGTATGTTTGGTCAAGAATGCTGGGCTGCACGTGGATACAGCTGCCTAGCACAAAGTAAATGAATTCACAGGTCACTGTATGCATGTCTCTTCTTATTTCAGTACCTGGCGTCTCTGGGAATTCAGTCTCTGGTCCAGCAGGGGGCGCTGCAGGGCATGCCGGCCAATAAGCTGCTGGACGCTCTGCGGGGGACGGACATCATGCACTGGAAGCAGAGCCTGTCGGAGCTGATAGACATCAGTCTGGCTCAGACCGCGTCGATATGGAGGATGTATGGAAAGAGGTGAGACGTCGTCATAAGCATTTCTGGTGTTTGGAGGTCCGTTTCACCAATGTCACGTCTGTTCAGGGTTCTTTAGGTTCTCTCAACCCTGTTCCAGTGTGTCTGTTTGAACTGCGCTGTAGTTTGGTACTGAGGTTCTGTATGTACGTGTATGTGTCGTAGCACTATGGCCCGGCAGCAGGCGCAGCTCCTGCTGAACATGAACAGTCTGGAGCCGGTGAACTTCGGCGTTCAGCAGAACAACACAGAGCCTTTCGCCATTGCGCTGTGCCACCTGGCGGAACTCCACGCAGAGCAGGTAACACTTACATTTATCTAGAACAGGTAACACTGACATTTAACTAGAGCAGGTAACACTCTTTACAGCGGGTGACCTTTAACCAGGACACGTAAATGTAACCTTGTTGCTGTTACACCTGATCACCTCTCCATGTGCAGTACATGGTTTAAATTAGTGGTGGAGCCGCATAAGTAACACAGCACTTTAACCCCTTATGGATCAGGATGTTGATCGTTCAGTCCCATAATTTTATAATAGTTCCAGAATAATCTATTATAGTTGATCATTATTAGGTTTATTAAATAATAATAATACGTTAACTGCAGAAATGATGAACCCACGGTTTAAGGGGTTAATTTTAGAAGTGAGCTGTATATTAAAGTTTGTCATTCCTTTATTTTGTACAGATTTTTACATTTATTTTATAAAGCAGTACGTTTATGAATTTTGTCTGTGATTTGAAGAGTTTCTGGGCTTTGTGTCCCTCTCAGGGTTTCTATGGAGCTGTGACTGACATCGTTAAACATCTGAAGCAGCAGTTTCCTCCTCACACTCAGCACGCCAAGGTCAGTCTGTTAATGAAGTTGATCCACACAGTCGCTCTGACAGACTGTAATACACTACAGGAAGCGTAGGGGGCGATACGGCTTCTACTGTTTCATTTAAAAAGCTCTATAATGTTCATATGATCCACACAGTCGCTCTGACAGACTGTAATACACTACAGGAAGCGTAGGGGGCGATACGGCTTCTACTGTTTCATTTAAAAAGCTCTATAATGTTCATATGATCCACACAGTCGCTCTGACAGACTGTAATACACTACAGGAAGCGTAGGGGGCGATACGGCTTCTACTGTTTCATTTAAAAAGCTCTATAATGTTCATATGATCCACACGGTCGCTCTGACAGACTGTAATACACTACAGGAAGCGTAGGGGGCGATACGGCTTCTACTGTTTCATTTAAAAAGCTCTATAATGTTCATATGATCCACACGGTCGCTCTGACAGACTGTAATACACTACAGGAAGCGTAGGGGGCGATACGGCTTCTACTGTTTCATTTAAAAAGCTCTATAATGTTCATATGATCCACACGGTCGCTCTGACAGACTGTAATACACTACAGGAAGCGTAGGGGGCGATACGGCTTCTACTGTTTCATTTAAAAAGCTCTATAATGTTCATATGATCCACACGGTCGCTCTGACAGACTGTAATACACTACAGGAAGCGTAGGGGGCGATACGGCTTCTACTGTTTCATTTAAAAAGCTCTATAATGTTCATATGATCCACACGGTCGCTCTGACAGACTGTAATACACTACAGGAAGCGTAGGGGGCGATACGGCTTCTACTGTTTCATTTAAAAAGCTCTATAATGTTCATATGATCCACACGGTCGCTCTGACAGACTGTAATACACTACAGGAAGCGTAGGGGGCGATACGGCTTCTACTGTTTCATTTAAAAAGCTCTATAATGTTCATATGATCCACACGGTCGCTCTGACAGACTGTAATACACTACAGGAAGCGTAGGGGGCGATACGGCTTCTACTGTTTCATTTAAAAAGCTCTATAATGTTCATATGATCCACACGGTCGCTCTGACAGACTGTAATACACTACAGGAAGCGTAGGGGGCGATACGGCTTCTACTGTTTCATTTAAAAAGCTCTATAATGTTCATATGATCCACACGGTCGCTCTGACAGACTGTAATACACTACAGGAAGCGTAGGGGGCGATACGGCTTCTACTGTTTCATTTAAAAAGCTCTATAATGTTCATATGATCCACACGGTCGCTCTGACAGACTGTAATACACTACAGGAAGCGTAGGGGGCGATACGGCTTCTACTGTTTCATTTAAAAAGCTCTATAATGTTCATATGATCCACACGGTCGCTCTGACAGACTGTAATACACTACAGGAAGCGTAGGGGGCGATACGGCTTCTACTGTTTCATTTAAAAAGCTCTATAATGTTCATATGATCCACACGGTCGCTCTGACAGACTGTAATACACTACAGGAAGCGTAGGGGGCGATACGGCTTCTACTGTTTCATTTAAAAAGCTCTATAATGTTCATATGATCCACACGGTCGCTCTGACAGACTGTAATACACTACAGGAAGCGTAGGGGGCGATACGGCTTCTACTGTTTCATTTAAAAAGCTCTATAATGTTCATATGATCCACACGGTCGCTCTGACAGACTGTAATACACTACAGGAAGCGTAGGGGGCGATACGGCTTCTACTGTTTCATTTAAAAAGCTCTATAATGTTCATATGATCCACACGGTCGCTCTGACAGACTGTAATACACTACAGGAAGCGTAGGGGGCGATACGGCTTCTACTGTTTCATTTAAAAAGCTCTATAACGTTCATATGATCCACACGGTCGCTCTGACAGACTGTAATACACTACAGGAAGCGTAGGGGGCGATACGGCTTCTACTGTTTCATTTAAAAAGCTCTATAATGTTCATATGATCC
>NC_051239.1:2422287-2464787 GCF_015220715.1 Pygocentrus nattereri | reverse complement strand
TTAAACCACCAAACGAGCTTTGGAACCAAGTTTAAATGGCCTTTTTATTGGAATTTTTCCGTTCCACCTTAAATGGTCCAGCAGTTGCATTGTGGCGCCTCAGGCGCCACAATGCAACTGCTGCACCATTTAAGGTGGAACGGAAAAATTCCAATAAAAAGCCGATTTCAGCCTAATAACTTCCAAAAATCGTCTCATTAGAAAAATATATGCATACTAAAGATTTATAACCCCAAAATACGTTTTTATGAGCGCCTTTATTGTTGTTATCTTCTAAGATCTCGCTGGTTGTAAACGTGGCGAGTCAGAGCGAGCAGACCGAGGAGAACTACCGGTTCCTGCAGGAGCTTCACAGAGAACTAGGTACTGCCCATTTCAACGTTCTGGCCTTCCCCTGCGGTCAGTACGGCCACACCGAGCCCGGCTCCAGCAGGGACGTGGAAGCCCTCGCCAAGTCCCACTATGGAGTGACCTTTCCCATCTTCAGCAAGATCAAGATCATGGGCTCAGAAGCAGAACCTGCGTTCAAGTTCATCACAGGTAGGACCAGAACCTGGATCCGGCTCCATCAGGCAGTGAGTTCATATCCAGTTCATGTAGGGACTTTCTGCGAGGAGCTTTTAGAGGCAGACGTCTGGTTCCCATCACCACCACTGCGAGAGGTTCTGAGCGTTACGCAGACCCAAACCACTGGGAATGACGTCTTAACTGGTTGATTATGCAGGGAATTTTTGGAAGTTGGGTGGAATTCCAGTTTGAATGTGAGACTTCACATGTAAGGCTTTTTTAAAAAATAAAAAGCAGAAAAACGGTGAAATTTTATACACATATGATGCGGAATATGAGCCAACATGACAAATAAGCCCTTTATTACACCGTTTTTATGTCGCTTGGACTCTTTATGGAAAAGTAATGCATAAGAATGATAGTTTTTAAAAATAAAATGCTGAATTGGTCAGAATTACAGAATAAAATGCAGTTTAAAATGTAATTAAGGCCTGACTACTGCTGTCCACCCACCCTGCTGAGGTGGGCGATATGGCAAAAATATCATATTGCGATACTACTGGAAACTTTCCCGATGCACGATACGGGATAAAATGTCCCGATGTGCTTTTTTTTGAGCGTATTGTGGAGATCATCAGTGCTCAAAAACACTGACCAGCCGTGTGATCGATCATGAAGAAAGCTGAAGGTTTGTTTAATTGGATTTAGTGCTGCTCAGTTTATGAAATGTTAGGAGTATTGCTCATAACTGTAAGCATATTTTCTCATAGTATTTTTTAATGTGGCGCTACTTTGGCTGTCCCAGCTTAAAACATTAATGTGGTGACCTATAGACCATGAAAACATCTCAGAACATTGTGGTGTTGGTTTTTTGCTGTATCGGTCAGCTCCAGTGTTACCAAATCTCATTAATAATACACAATAATATTAGCTTAATGTTATTATGATGTCATACCATGCTAATACTAATAATATTCATATTAATATCGGCCTTGTAGTTCAGTGAAAAGAATCTTCTGGATAAACTTGGAATTCAGATGTTTTTTGGTGAATCAGGATCTGAAGCTGTTTGTTTGGTGTTGATGCTTTTACTCATGGGTTAAGTGTTTAGTTTGAAATCCATCAGAATGATCTCGCCCTGTCTGAGCTCACTGTCGTGTTATCGGAGCGGATTTATGCTTTTTCGTAAATTCTTACGCTGTAGTTTGATGGATTTGGTTCACTCTTCCAGTCGATGGTAAAACAGCAGCTTGCCAGGTAAATAAATAACGACTCTTTATAGGTGGTGTCCACTCGGAGGTGGTAAAGCATGGAACGTTGGGACGCTGTGCGGCCACTTTTACCTGCTTTTACCTACCTAACGTAGCCTCACTGTCCATTTTATCAGCTCCACTCACAATATAGTATCATGTGGCGTGGGGGTCCCGTGAGGGTCCTGACCATTAAGGAACAGGGTGAAAGGGGGCTGACGAGTTACGCAGAGAAACCGCTGGACTGCATTGTGCTTTGTTCCGGCAGTGTAGTAAGATCTGAAAAGTCTTCCTGTCCATATTGTAACAGATCATCTGAACCCACCGCTCTGCTTGTCTTTGTTTATTTCATTTAATTTTTGGACCGAAAAAAGTCCTCAGTAATTATGATTAAGTCTCCTGAAAACGTTCCTTGTGTTTTCCTGTAAGACGGTAAAGTGCGATATAAACACTGTTGAAGTTTAAAAATGTGATGAACCTTAACTTCGTTCCACCTTGTCGACACTCAGATTCGGTGCAGGGGATACCAAAGTGGAACTTCTGGAAGTTTCTGGTGAACGCCGAGGGCCAGGTGGTGCGGTTCTGGCGGCCGGAGGAACCCATGGAGGAGATCAGGCAGGAGGTCACGGCGCTCATTCGGGAGATCATCCTGAAGAAGAGGCACGAACTCTGAGGGTCTGAGACCCAGCAGTGAAGAAAGGAAAGGTTCCTGAGAGAAAAAGCCTTCACCGTGTTGCCTTACGAACTTCTCTGAACACTAAATGTGGTCTGTCCGTCCATCCGTCTGTCTGTTTGTCTGCCTGTTGTTTTTAGATGAGCCCAGACTTTTGTGTTTGCCTGCTTTCTGTGTGCCACATTGGAATCTTCTACAGGTGTGAATTAGAGCCCATGTTCTTCATTTTTCAGCATCAGGGGGAAAAAGTGGACGACACGCACTGTTTAAAATGAGGTCGGCTCAGCTCAGAATGATCTACTCACTGATTACATGGCTTTTCTTCATCAGAGTTCACACAACTCAAACTTCTTAGTGGAGTCATAAGTTCTCTTCATTTTGTAGTTCTCCATTTCAGTTTGGGGAAATAAAATGAACTTGTTTTTTGTACTCAGCTTCCTTCTAGCCAGGACTCCATCACACAACACTGCTGGACATTTTTCCTCTTGCGTACACATTTACAGGTGGCTATGGCATCACTGGGGCTCAAACTCACATCCTTCTATTGAAGCAACGGCTTGGTCCACTGCAGCACTTGGGAACAAATGAAGCAACTCAGATCTACAAATCTTTAATACACTGGAGAAAATGTTTGTTGTTTTAATTTTGAAGAGAGTTTTACATTTACGGCATTTGGCTGACGCTCTTATTCAGAGCGACTTAGTTTGATCTATTTACACAGGAAGGTGAAGGTGGTGTTAGGAGTCATGCCCAAGGACTCTTATTGGTATAGTGTAGGGAGCTGACCCAGGTGGGGCACTGAACCCCAGTCTACAGTGTAGAAGGCAGAGGTGTTACCCACTACAGTATCGGTGTAGTTTCATGTGGTGCAACTGTCTAATAATTCATCCCAACATCAGGAGGTTGTGGGTTTGAATCCCAGCCGTGCCACAGTTGTCCATACACGGAAACCCAAGAGGAAAAGCTGTCAGATGAGACTGTGATAGGAGCGCCAGGCTGATGAGGCGCTGTGGACTGTAGCGGGTCTGGCTCACGCAGCTCTGCCCGCAGTCCTTTTGGACGCAGAGATCGTTGCTGGTTTCTCATCGGCTCTGCCGATGGTAGGTGCTGGTGCTGCTTGAAGCAGTCATTTAGTTTGTCTGATTACACAACATACAGTAAACAAAAAAATCTGCAAGAAAAGCAACGTCTTGCTGTTCCCGAAGTGGCCGCCGCACCGCCGGAGCACTCGGGTTTGTTTGTCTGACTGAGTTTCAGACCCAGAAACAGTAGTTGGGGGATTTTTTTGACTCAGCGAAGACGTTTGAGTTGTGTGAACTCTGGTGTCCAAGTTGAGTCGACTAGAGGAAAGCCATGTAATCAGGTTCTAGATCATTTTAGGTTGCCGACCTCATTTTTAACTGTATCTAACAGAGTGACAGGAGCCTTAACAGCTAAATATCAGATTAGATGTTTCAGTTTTTGGTCTGTCACTCTTTTACCTTTTTACAGCTTCCATCTTTATTTTTTATTTTATTTATTTATTTTTTGCCATTTTTCCCCCAATTTTCTCCCCAGTTTGGTCCTGCCATAATTCCATGAACTAGTTAGGACTCCCTGAAGCGGTACTACCAGTGCTAGGAGGCTGAGCGCAAACCCTAAGCACTAAGCGACAGTCCTGTTACGTCACTGAACAGATGCCTGCGCTGGCTAGCTTGCTCTGAGTAATCAGCTACACGTCCTTTCAGACCCACAGCGCTGAGTGGTCTTCTCACAGTGGAAGGATGGACAAACACCTGTGGATGTTTTCAGATCTGAAGCAGCTTGATCTTCTCCTCTCTCTCAGAGATCAAAGCTTTCAGTGCTGTTTATCTGATGAGGGGCAGTTTTGGGGTCGACCGGCTCTTCCAGGTGGTTGTTAGGAGCCACGTTTTCATCCACACCCATCTATGGTTTACATTTTTTGTGAAGAGCATAAGAAGTGTATCTGTATCAAAATTCAGGTATCGGCTATGATCTTGGTGTTGAAAGGATTTGACTAATGTCCAACAGTCATATTGACTTATTTTATTTTAGGCGGTCAGCTGATAATGTGTTTTTCTGTAGTTGTGGTGGCTGAAGTCTCAGGACGCACTGGCCTGTTCCTCCACAACCACTGAGGTATTTTGATCACGAGGGTAAAATCCACTCTGCTGGAAGTAAATGACACTTCTTCATTGTTTAATCCATGCGTGTCTCATTTTCGTGAGTTTTACTTTCAAGTTTAACTTTAGCACAAGCACAGTTACAAAACGTACTGAATTCTCACAGACTGACAGCAGTTTGTTCATTTCCATTGAAAATAATAAACCAAATGTAGAAGAGAGCCACATTCTTGCGCTCAACTTATTTGAGAAGGAATGGTGTGTTAATGTAATGTAACCTGAGACTAAATCAGTCCACCAAAACATTTTGCAGGCCACTGCTGTCGGAAGAAAACCTCATATCTCCGTTTTTGTCACTGTTCAGTTTTTGACGTAATTTGAAGATACCAGTGGCTCTTTACAGTGTGTGTGAATTTCATGAAGAATGGACCAAAAGAAACAGCACAAAACGACTTGGAGAAAAATCTGGTTCTGTTGACTTCCATTGGAAGTAGAGTAGGTTGTCTTTCTCCTGTAATGTCTTGGAGATATGAGGTTTTCTTTCAACAGCAGCGATGTTCTTAAAACAACATAGATTTTCTCATTTGAACTAAAATCCAACTGCATCAGAACAGCTGAACGTTGACGTTAATTACATCACACAGCAGTTTAGCCCCGCCCATTCCCGTTGAAGTGATGTGGAGTGTTGTTCCTGCAGACCGTCTGTACAGACTTGTTGGAGGGGAAATTGTGGGAAAAGGATTAAACGTTGTCCTGTTCCTGGCTCTCAGGAAGCAAATGTGTCGTTGAAGCTTCCACACATCTGGCGAGAACAGCCGAAGTCTTTTTCCCATGAATTTCAGTCTCGATGCATGTTTAAGGCTAGACAGAACTCTGACATGGACGGAGGAACCACAGGTAACCGAGGTGTTGATCAGGTCGCTAACGGAGTTGGGCTTGTTTCAGAGAGATGCTGTAACTATATAATTGTTTACGATTACGGATTTGGTCAGCATAAGAATATGAATATAAGCATTACAGTATGTGGTAGCTCACTTACTAACATGGCTGGAGAAGTAGTTAATGCTAACTTTTATTAACCCTTTTATTTTCAACAAGTGCTTTACATCTGCCCAGTCTGGGGCTTTTCACTGCCACATTCCAGACCTGACTCCTTTTTGAACAAGACATATTATATTGCAGCCAATCACAGCAGGAATAAAGCATAATAAATATAAAATACGAGAAGTGTTATGCTATGACATCGGCGAGGGCACGATAGGTCCACATTTGGCCTTTTTAACGGTGGAGGCTAACATGGCTAACAAATACAAAGTCAATAGTCACCTACATCTTTTTCGTAAATACATCCCAAAACCTCTCAATGTACATCCACGTCAAGGTTGTTCAAAGTTGTTTTAGTACAAAATATGACATACTGTAAAATACAGGGTGAATCAAAAAGATTCGTCTGATTTCTAAGCGTCGTGTTTTTACAGCCGTGAGGCGCCGAGGAACCAATCACAACCCAACTGTAAGAGGGGGTCATAGAGCTTCTGACCGGCTCCTTCAGTCTGAGAGGAGCTGAGACCCCTGAGCAGAGCGTTCTGCGTTCTCCACGTCAATAAGAGTGAATCCGTCAGAACTGAGCAGCGGGATTTTCATTAGCAGTGAAGCTCCAGCAGCTCAGAACGTTCGGCGCTGGTTCCACAGCACTGGATGATCTCCGAAATCCCACTGAAAGAGCCGTGAGAGCAGCGACGCCCGACACGCTCAGTCCAGTCTGGGATGAGTTTGACTGGTCAAGTCTGCACCACCTTAATAAAAACATAGATGTGGTCTGAGTAGTTTGAGGTTTGGGGATGTATTTAGAGAAAAGATTTGGGTGAATGTTGATGTTTAATGTTTGATAACCTGTTCTAGGTAATAGCAAACTATAACTTGTACAACTACAACCACTGTCCACTCTTTACATTCATCTCACAGTCCTGATCTTCAGATCTGCTGATTTCTCAGTGGTACTGAATACAGGGTAGATCTTCTCTCCATCTTTGAAGTCCATATGTTTGAATGTGTAAATGTGGGCTTTAGTCTCATTGTTATAAAAAATGACCCACTTCTCATTGACATCAATACAGACCCCCAAAATCCGGGGCACAGCGTCGGGGGACAGTGGCCTGCTGGGCTCCTCCAGAGCTGTAAAGATCTGTCTGAAGTGATAGAGACACCAGTAACCCAGACTGGGTGAGACGCTGAACCTCCCTTTCCTCTGAGAAAACTCCTTTGTAACTCCAACGGTGAACTCTTTGTTGACCTCCACCTCCCAGTAGTGCCGTCCAGAGCGGAAGCCTTTAGTGGCGAGGACGCACTCATACTTATCAAATCTCTTTGCGGAGTGATTGACGGTTTTCTTTTCTCCCAGTCGCACATGTTTCTGGCTCTTGGACAGAATGAGTGCACAGTAAGCTGTTTCAGGATCCAGCGTCAAATCAGCTGAGGAGAAAAAAGAATGTGAAGTGGATTAATCTGTTGTTTTTACTTCATTTTCATTTTTATCCAATTTGATGTTGCTACGTTTCTCCTTATGACAATGCCACCAAGCTTTGGGCTAGGGTTTGTTACCTCAGAGCATCACACTGAACAATAGAGGTAGAAGAGGAACAACACACTGAATGATAGATGGTGAAGAAGAGCATCACACCGAATGATACATGGTGAAGAAGAGCATCGCACTGAATGATAGATGGTGAAGAAGAGCATCACACCGAATGATACATGGTGAAGAAGAGCATCGCACTGAATGATAGATGGTGAAGAAGAGCATCGCACTGAATGATAGATTTTGAGGAAGAGCATCACACCAAATGATAGATGGTGAGGAAGACCATCACATCGAATGATAGATTTTGAGGAAGAGCATCACACCAAATGATAGATGGTGAGG
This sequence comes from Pygocentrus nattereri, assembly GCF_015220715.1. Classification (NCBI taxonomy): domain Eukaryota; kingdom Metazoa; phylum Chordata; class Actinopteri; order Characiformes; family Serrasalmidae; genus Pygocentrus; species Pygocentrus nattereri. The sequence goes on along the minus strand of NC_051239.1, from coordinate 2,457,311 downwards.
AAGACCATCACAGCGAATGCTAGATGGTGAAGAAGAGCATCGCACTGAATGATAGATGGTGAAGGAGAGCATCGCACTGAATGATAGATGGTGAGGAAGACCATCACATCGAATGATAGATTTTGAGGAAGAGCATCACACCAAATGATAGATGGTGAGGAAGACCATCACATCGAATGATAGATTTTGAGGAAGAGCATCACACCAAATGATAGATGGTGAGGAAGACCATCACAGCAAATGCTAGATGGTGAAGAAGAGCATCACACTGAATGATAGATGGTGAGGAAGACCATCACACTGAATGATAGATGGTGAAGAAGAGCATTACAGTGAATGATAGATGGTGAGGAAGACCATCACACTGAATGATAGATGGTGAGGAAGCGCATCACACTGAATGATAGATGGTGAGGAAGAACATCACACTGAATGATACATGGTGAGGAAGAGCATCACACCGAATGATAGATGGTGAGGAAGAGCATTACAGTGAATGATAGATGCTGAGGAAGAGCATCACACTGAATGATAGATGGTGAGGAAGAGCATCACACTGAATGATAGATGGTGAGGAAGACCATCACACTGAATGATAGATGGCGAGGAAGACCATCACACCGAATGATAGATGGTGAGGAAGAGCATCACACTGAATGATAGATGATAAAAGTTTTATTAAACTGGACTATGATGCACTAGAGAACAATTAAATATCACTCTAAATTAGAATAACAGCTGATGAAGAGTTGAAAGCTTCCTTTAACGTGTCGCCCTGTTATCATAATCATCAGTCTGAGCTGATTTTATTGAGCTTATGTTGAGGAACCAGTTGAGGAACCAGCCCTGAATTAGATAGAACAGTCGCTCACCTGGTACAGGTGTCTTCCCTTTGCAGATGTAGTCAGGAAGCCTCAGGTCTTGTATGGTCCGTTTCAGTGTTTTGATCTCGTCCTTCATAGCTGCATTCTCTTTCCTCAGCTGAGCGTTCTCTTGAAGTATGTGGAGGTTTTTGGTGACCTCCACCAGTAGGTGTCTCTGCAGTGCCTCCACTGTGTAGTGATCTCTGACGTGAGTCTCGCAGAAGGAGGCAAGGCAGGTCATGCAGGACTTGAACGCTCTTAACTTCCTTCCTTCACACAGATCACAGGCCACGTCTCCAGCCTCGGCATAGTGAAGGTTCTCCCTGCTGATGTTCTGCGTTAGCTTGTGTGTCCAGTCAGTCTTCATACATACCCCGCTGTCTGCAACTGATCCAGATCTCAAACTAAAAGATGCAAAGTATGCACATCAGTGTGCAGTCGTGGCCAAACGTTTTGAGAATGGCACAAATTTTGGTTTTCACAAACTTTCGTCAGATGTTTATGTGGTATAATGAAGTACAGTTATAAGCGTTCCACACGTGTGTTAACTTTTTATTGACAAATACATCCAGTTTATGCGTAGAGTTAATATTTACAGTGTTGACCCTTCTTCTTTAAGACTTCTGCAGTTCGCCTTGGCTGGATATCAGCTTCTGGGCAAAATCTTGAATGATGGCAACCCATTCTTGCCTAGTCAGTGCTTGGAGTTGATCACAGTTTCTGGGTTTTTGTTTGTCCACCCTCTTTTTGAGGATCGACTGCAGGTTCTCAATGGGATTGAGATCTGGGGAGTTTCCTGGCCATGGACCCAAAATTTCAATGTTTTGTTCACCAAGCCACTTTTGCCTTGTGACATGGTGCTCCATCATGCTGGAAAAAGCATTATTCATCTCCAAATTGCTCCTGGATTGTTGGGAGAAGCTGCTCTTGGAGGATGTTTTGATACCATTCCTTATTCAGCTATGAGATCGGGTCACCACCGAAGGAGACAAAGGCTTTTGGAGGATGGCTTGGTGTCAAGAAGGGCAGCAAAGAAGCCACTTCTCTCCAAGAAAAATCATCAAGGATGTCACAAGGCAAAATTGGCTTGGTGAACAAAACATTGAACTTTTGGGTCCATGGCCTGGAAACTCCTCAGATCTCAGTCCCATTGAGAACCTGCGGTCAATCCTAAAAAAGAGGGTGGACAAACAAAAATGGGTTGCCATCATTCAAGATTTTGCCCACAAGCTGATATCCAGCACACCGAGGTGAATTGCAGAAGTCTTAAAGAAGAAGGGTCAACACTGTAAATATTAACTGTACGCATAAACTGGATGTATTTGTCAATAAAAAGTTAACACACGTGTGGAACGCTTATAACTGTACTTCATTATACCACATAAACATCTGACGAAAGGTTCTAAAAAAACTGAGGCGGCAAACTTTGTGAAAACCAAAATTTGTGCCATTCTCAAAACTTTTGGCCACGACTGTAGAATGAACAGCAGGTCCAGGTTTTTTGTTAAAGGTTAAATCATAACCACATTTGAGTGATGATCCGTATCAGTTCCTCCACAGTAGGAGGTGTGTGTTGAAATACCTTTTGTTGTCCTCAGTTTCTCTCCCAGTCACACTGGTGGGCGTCATCAGGGACACTCCACTCATGATGGAAGATGATACTGACCTGCGTGGCAGCAGGACAAAGCATCAATAAGCACAATTGAGCTGTACTGGGAGTTGGTTTTCTATCTAAAATATACACCAGACAGGCAGAACATTCTGACCACCTCCTCGTTTCTACACTTATTGTCCATCTCATCAGCTCCACTGACCGTATAGTTCCACTCTGTAGTTCTACAGTTACAGACTGTAGTCCATCTGTTTCTCTGATACTCTGTTACCCTGTTCTTCAGTGGTCAGGACCCCCATGGACCCTCACAGAGCAGGTACTAATTGGGTGGTGGGTCATTCTCAGCACTGCAGTAACACTGACGTGGTGGTGGTGTGTTAGTGTGTGTTGCGCTGGTCTGAGTGGATCAGACACAGCAGTGCTGCTGGAGTTTTTAAACACTGTGTCCACTCACTGTCCACTCTATTAGACCCTCCTACCCTGTCGGTCCACCTTGTAGATGTAAAGTCAGAGACGACAGCTCATCTGCTGCTGCACATTTTGTGTTGGTCATCCTCTCGTCCCTCATCAGTGGTCACAGGACGCCGCCCACAGGACGCTGCCCACAGGACGCTGCCCACAGGACGCTGTTGGCTGGATATTTTTGGTTGGTGGACTATTCTCAGTCCAGCAGCGACACTGAGGTGTTTAAAAACTGTTGACACTGCTGTGTCTGATCCACTCAGACAGCGCAACACACACTAACACACCACCACCACGTCAGTGTTACTGCAGTGCTGAGAATGACCCACCACCCAAATAGTACCTGCTCTGTGAGGGTCCATGGGGGTCCTGACCACTGAAGAACAGGGTAACAGAGTATCAGAGAAACAGATGGACTACAGTCTGTAACTGTAGAACTACAGAGAGGAACTATACGGTCAGTGGAGCTGATAAAGTGGACAGTGAGTGTAGAAACAAGGAGGTGGTCAGGATGTTATGCCTGACCGGTGTATATGAGTCATAACTGGAACATTATCTTGTGACCATTGGTTCTTACAAATGCACACATTGCATTACAGGTGTGTGTAAAACGTTTAACGGCTAGCAACATAGTGGACAAGCGTGCCATAACTCCATGTGCCGTATGTTAAATTCAGTAAATAAGCAGTAACTGTGTATTAGAAGTGGGTCTCTGTAGAGGATGCGTTCACTTATTTATGCCTAGAAATTCAACAACAGCAGGGAATTTGAACAGAAGTGCCTAAAAAAGAGCTTAGATTATTTACAGTGATTCTGTTCTGGTCTAATTAAGGCCAAGGCGTTAGAGTCAGTAATAAGCTAAATGTATCGCTGCTGTCAGAAGAAAAACCTTGTATCTCCATTTTTATCGTTATTCAGTTTTTGACATAATTTGAAAACGCCTGTTGTTCTTTACATTGTGTGTAAATTTCTTGAAGAATGGACCAAAAGAAACGACCCAAAATGACATGGAAATACGTCCGGTTCCATTGACTTCCATTGAAAGTAAAGTAGGTTTTTTCCTTCTCCTGTAAAGTGACCGTTTTGGAGATACGCGGTTCCAACAGCAGCGATATATACAATCATCATTAATAGGGTTCTTTTTGTTGGGAGGAGTCTGTCCCAAACCCTAACCCCTACATTTACACTTCTAAACATGATACTTACATTTTTTTTTTTTTAAATTTAAAACATTTCTTTTGACGTGATGTTCGAAGATTTAGATTAATCATGAATTACATTTTTTTGTGGCGTGAAACAATAGGACAGCATTTTTAGAAAATCTAAATCTTACAATTTCACTTAGAAAATCAAAAAGATCTTAAAAAAAATTATATATATTTTCCCAAATGTAGGGGTTAGGGGTTTGAGACGCACCTCCCAACAGAACGAACCCTATAAATGATGATTTTGTACATATTTAGCTTATTACTGTATTAATGTCGTGTTTAAACAGATCAGAACACGATGCTTGTAAATATCTAAACTCTGAAAATGTCATCAGTTTGACTGGTGGAGCTCAGTTTGAACTAGCTTTGGTAAAATGGCCCAATTAGGCTTCTTGTTTATCATATAACGCAGACGAAGACACTCGGGCGTCTCATCACCATCAGTGTAGAAGACACAGGACGATTCCTAAGATCAGAATTAAACCTCAAAAAACTGCATCTGTAAGTATCACAACTACCAGAGCTCCTAAAGAGGAAAGTTGTGTGGAGTTACCATGCATCGTCCTCTTTTTCTGGCCCCCTCATCTTGATGGGTTGAGTCATGGACGAGTCACTCATCATGGAAAGTGAGTGTGACCTGCGGAGGTCAGCACAAACATCAGCTCTAAACATTTCCACATCCAGAATCACTTCAGGTGTAAATGAAAACATAATATAATAATATTCTGTAATTATTACTGCTGTAGGGAGAGGCTAATGACATTACATAGCTACATAATGGAAACAGCTAAAAACAGCAGAAATAGCCAAAGACTAATTAATGACGTTCTATTAAGAGATTTGTAAACAGTGTAATGAGCAGTGAGTTTCAGCTCTTAGTCACATTAATATTGTTTTAATGCTGGTAACATTTTCGGATAGAGTTCCACCTTAAATAAGGTGGAATTCCATGTCAGAAAATATTTTCCGAGTCCACCTCACCCCAAGACCAAGACCACTCATTTACATTTACGGCATTTGGCTGACGCTCTTATCCAGAGCAATTTACAATTTGATGATTTTACACAGGCAGGCAAAGGTGGTGTTAGGAGTCTTGCCCAAGGACTCTTATTGGTATAGTATAGGGTGGGGATTGAACTGAGTCTAGAGCGTAGAAGGTAGAAGGTGATGTAACCAACCACTCGTTTATGGTCTTGAGACCCGGACCAGACTCTACACTACAACACTAGCATCACAAATCAGAGTCGCTCAAAGCTCCTAAAGAGGAAAGTTGTGTGGAGTTACCATGCATCGTCCTCTTTTTCCGGCCCCCTCATCTTGATGGGTTGAGTCATGGACGAGTCACTCATCATGGAAGGTGAGTGTGACCTGTGGAGGTCAGCACAAACATCAGCTCTAAACATTTCCACATCCAGAATCACTTCAGCTGAAGAGAGTGTTTGGCTAATGTGGCTAAAAGTAGCTAAAGGAAGACCATGCCCAGAATTGGTGGTCAGAAACTTTGGGCCTACTATAAGTTCCTCACCTCATTTCGGTTAGCAGAACGTCTGAATGTGTAAAATACGCTAAGATATCTGACCACTGAGGCGTCTCACCTCACGTCCATGTCTTCTTCAAGAGTCTGGCTGTCGTCACCGCACGGGGTGGATCAAAGCTCCGGCCTGTCTTCAGCTGAGGAGGAGTTTAGATCAGTGATCAATACAGAACAGCAGGTCAGGTCCATCATCACAGCTGATACTACAGTACAGAACTACGGGAGTCTGTAATGGACAGTCCATCACGGTTTAACGTTGTTTCAGTCTTCATACTGTAGACCATCCAGACTGAACAGCATCTGATATTCAACACTACAGACTGAATAACCATCAGGTCTAATAGTCTTACCACGTGTCCGTTTGTTCCTATAATCCAAATTGTTTTGATTCCTCTTGTTTTTCTTTAATCCGGCATAGGAAACGTCTCCCGTCTGAGATGTGGAGGGAGGCGGAGTTCAGAGCTCAGAGCTGCTCCTGTTTCACTGGAATGTGGATTTTCAGGATCTGCTCAGAAGGTAAAGTATGATGAGGTCTTAGAAATCTTTTTGTTTTATGTAACGCAGCACTGAATGCAGGTTCTGTGATTGTGGAGCCGACAGGTTAAAGAAGTATAAACCCAGTGGGTAACACCTCTGCCTTCTACGCTGTAGACTGGGGTTCAATCCCCACCTGGGTCAGCACCATCATTATAACAATAAGAGTCCTTGGGCAAGACTCCTAACACGCCTTTACCTACCTGTGGAAAATGAACACACTGGATAAGATTGTCTGCCTAATGCTGTAAATGTAAATGTAACCGACGGTGGAACTGATTAAAGGACACGTTTCACTCTTTTATTCCTGTTATTTAGAGCAGGGGCGTCAAACTCAACCAGTTAAAGGGCCGTATTTAAAGATCTCATCAACTCTGTGGGCCAGAAAAATAAATATTTTATTTAATCTTTAATTAAGATTGTACTGTAATGCGAACTGGCCAATAAGCAGAAACCTCAGCAGTAAAATACAGGCACTTGTGTAATAGACCTTGAAATATTGAAAATGTAAACGTCCCCAGGAGCTCAGTCTTTTAAACCTACCTGGCATCCTTTCTTTACTGCAGGTTTCTGAGCTGCTGAGCCGACGTTCAGGGCTTATGTTGGTTGAGCTGCGGCTAAAATGCATTTCGGCGATATGACTGGTGTGGAATTGTGTAGAATTGAGCTGTAATCGCTGTCCAACATATTGGGGTCAGAGAGTTGGAGCGCACATTATGTTGTAGTGCATGCTGGGGACTGTAGTGCAACACATTGTGAAACGAGCTACTATTAATACAAAGTTAAAATACAGGGTGGTTCAAGAAGATTCGTCTGATTTCAAAGCGCCGTGTTTTTACCACCGTGAGGCGGTAAAAACCAATCACAATCCAACTGTAAGAGGGGGTCATAGAGTTTCTGACCGGCTCCTTCAGTCTGAGAGGAGCTGAGACCCCTGAGCAGAACGTTCTGCGTTCTCCACGTCAATCAGAGGGAATCCGTCAGAACTGTGCAGTGTGATGTTCATCAGCAGTGAAGCTCCAGCAGCTCAGAGCGTTTGGCGCTGGTTCCACAGCACTGGATGATCTCCGAAATCCCACTGAAAGAGCCGTGAGAGCAGCGACGCCCGACACGCTCAGTCCAGTCTGGGATGAGTTTGACTGTGGTGTTGATGTCGTCCGTCCAGCTGGAGGAGGTTCATACTGAGACCTTGTAGAACTACATAATAAACTTTAGGCTCATTTACACCGTTTACAAGCTCACTGCACTGATCTGTGATGATCTACAGTAAAATCAATCATTTTGAATTGGATGAGTCTTTCTGAATCACCCCGTTCTTCTGCAGGCCAGATAGGATTGTGTCCGGGCCTGATCTGGTGTTGACTCATGGGATTTAGTGTGATGTATTATGTAAACTGTTAAAGTTTAAAACATACTATTCACTCAACTGTACATTCAGTCCATATAACAGCTCAGGGTTTTTGTGATGTAACAAAAGCCAATTCATTTGCCATCCATCCATCCATCCATCCATTATCTTCCGCTTCTCCGGGGTTCGGGTCGCGGGGGCAGCATCCTAAGCAATGAAGCCCAGACCTCCCTTTCCCCAGCCACTTCCACCAGCTCTCCAAGGGGGATTCCGAGGCGCTCCCAGGCCAGCTGGGCGATACAGTCGCCCGAGGGAGGCGTCCAGGAGGCATCCTAACCAGATGCCCGAACCACCTCAGCTGGCTCCTCTCGACGTGAAGAAGCAGCGGCTCTACTCCGAGTCCCTCCCGGATGACTGAACTTCTCACCCTATCTCTAAGGGAGAGTCCAGACACCCTGCGGAGGAAACTCATTTCGGCCGCTTGTATTCGCGATCTTATTCTTTCGGTCATTACCCAAAGCTCATGACCATAGGTGAGGGTGGGAACGTAGATCGACCGGTAAATCGAGAGCCTTGCCTTATGGCTCAGCTCTTTCTTTACCACAACAGACCGGTAAAGAGCCCGCATCACTGCTGACCCAGCACCAATCTGCCTGTCAATCTCCCGCTCCCTTGTACCATCACTCGTGAACAAGACCCCGAGATACTTGAACTCCTCCACTTGAGGCAAGAGCCTATCCCCGACCCAGAGAGGGCTCTCCACCCTTTTCCGCCTGAGAACCATGGTCTCGGATTTAGAGGTACTGATTCTCATCCCAGCCGCTTCACACTCGGCTGCAAACAGATCCAGCGAAAGCTGAAGTTCGCGGCCTGATGTCCCCAATAGGACCACATCATCTGCAAACAACAGCGATGTGACCCTGAGGTCACCAAACCGGACACCCTCCATCCCTTGACTGCGCCTAGAAATTCTATCCATAAAAATTATGAATAGAATCGGTGACAAAGGGCAGCCCTGACGGAGTCCAACTCTCACTGGGAACGAGTCTGACTTACTGCCGGCCATGCGAACCAAACTCCTGCTTTGTTTGTACAGGGCCTGAATGGCTCGTAGCAAAGAGCCATGTACCCCGTACTCCCGAAGCACCTCCCACAGAATACCCTGGGGAACACAGTCGAATGCCTTCTCCAGATCCACAAAGCACATGTGGACTGGTTGGGCAAACTCCCATGAACCCTCCAGAATCCTGGAGAGGGTGAAGAGTTGGTCCAGTGTTCCACGACCAGGGCGGAACCCGCACTGTTCCTCCTGGATCCGAGGTTTGACTATAAGCCGGACTCTCTTCTCCAGTACCCCTGCATAGACCTTGCCAGGGAGGCTGAGGAGTGTGATTCCCCTGTAGTTGGAACACACCCTCCGGTCCCCTTTTTTAAAAAGAGGCACCACCACCCCAGTCTGCCAATCCAGTGGCACCGCCCCCGATGTCCACGCAATGTTGAAAAGGCGTGTCAGCCAAGACAGCCCCACAACATCCAGAATCTTTTTGGAGCCGACTTAAAGTCACTTTCCAAGGCCTCACCAAACTCCTCCCATACACGGGTTTTTGCCTTGGCGACAACTGAAGCCGCAGATCGCTTGGCCTGTCGATACCTGCCAGCTGCCTCTGGTGTCCCACAGGCCAACCATGCCCGGTAGGACTCCTTCTTCAGCTTGACGGCATCTCTCACCTGGGGTGTCCACCACCGGGTTCGAGGATTACCGCCCCGACAGGCACCAACTACCTTACGGCCACAGCTACAGTCAGCCGCTTCAGCAATGGAGGAACGGAACATGGCCCATTCTGAGTCAATGTCCCCCACCTACCCCGATATCTGGTCAAAGTTCTGACGGAGTTGTGAGTTGAAGATCAATCTGACAGGTTCTGCTAGACGTTCCCAGCAAACCCTCACTATGCGTTTGGGCTTGCCTGGTCTGACCGGCATCTTCCCCCACCACCTGATCCAACTCACCACCAGGTGGTGATCAGTTGACAGCTCAGCTCCTCTCTTTACCTGAGTGTCCAAAACACATGGCCGCAAGTCCGATGACACGACTACAAAGTCAATCATTGAACTGCGGCCTAGGGTGTCCTGGTGCCATGTGCACTTATGGACATCCTTGTGTTCAAACATGGTGTTCGTGATGGACAAACTGTGGTTTTCGCAGAAGTCCAAAAACTGAACACCACTCGGGTTCAGATCAGAGAGGCCATTCCTCCCAATCACACCCCTCCAGGTCTCACTGTCATTGCCCACGTGAGCATTGAAGTCCCCCAGTAGGACAATAGAGTCTCCAGGAGGAGCACTTTCAAGCACCCTTCCCAAGGACTCTAAGAAGGCTGGGTACTCTGAACTGCTGTTCGGTGCATAAGCACAGACAACAGTCAGGACCCGTTCCCCAACCCGAAGGCGTAGGGAAGCTACCCTCTCGTCCACCGGAGAAAACCCCAACATACAGGCACCGAGTCGAGGGGCTATGAGAAAGCCCACACCTGCCCGCCGCCTCTCACCATGGGCAACTCCAGAAAAGAATAAAGTCCAGCCCCTCTCAAGGAGATTGGACCCAGAGCCCAAGCTGTGTGTTGAGGTGAGCCCGACTATATCTAGCCGGTATCTCTCAACCTCGCGCACCAACTCAGGCTCTTTCCCCGCCAGTGAGGTAACGTTCCAAGTTCCAAAAGCCAGTTTCAGCAACCGAGGATCAGAACGCCAAGGTCCACGCCTTTGGACACTGCCCGATCCACAACGCACCGAACCCCTACTACTGCCCCCCCCATTGGTGGTGGGTCGATGGGAGGCAATTCATTTACATTTGTTTATATATCTACCTTTTCAGCCTACATCAATTTAGCCCCGCCCAGTGTTTTTGAATGTGTCACAATAGGATAGCCAATAAGAACAGAGCTCATTTACATATATCAGTCTTACAGGCACAATAACAGAAGCAGTACATAAAACTATACAAACGTTATAAGTGGAGCTCCTCTTTAACGTACACTCTTAGAAAGGGTGGTTCTTCAAGGGTTCTTTGGTAAAGACGATGGTTATTTAGTACCTTGAGTTCTATATGGAACCATTTCATGCTTGAGTGGTGAAATGGTTCTTCAGAATTGATGGAGGATATGTTGTATATGGTTCTATATAGCACCAAAGTGGGTTGTGGAATTACAGAACCCTTATTGGTGCTAAATGGAACCATTCTCCAAACAGTGCTATGTAGAACCAGGTACAACACATCCTGCATCAATCACCATGCAAACCAAAACAAAAAGCCTTTAAGCATGCACATTAATAATTATTTTAATATTTAAGTAAACAAACTAATTATTTAAATCAATGAATACTCATAGTTTCTTCTGTTACTGTTAAGCTTATCAGCTGCTTAAGCCACACCCACTTTTAGGACCTTGTGTGCATGTCTGCTTTAAGCCACACCCACCTCTAGCGCATCACGCTCATGTTTGCCTTAAGCCACACCCACTTCTAGCACCTCATGCTCATGTCTGCTTTAAGCCACACCCACTTCTAGGACCTTGTGTGCATGTCTGCTTTAAGCCACGCCCACTTCTAGCAAAATATGCTCATATGTGATTTAAGCCACACCCGCTTAGGACCTTATGCTCATGTCTGCTTCAAGCTACATCCATTCCTAGGAGCCCATGTTTATGTCTGCTTTTAGCCACACCCACTTGAAGGATCTCATGCAAATATATGCTCTAAGCCACACCCACTTCTTGGACCTCACGCTCATGTCTGTTTAAGAGTGGTTGAGTTTTTGGTATTGGTATTGGCTTTGGTATTGAAAAGACGGGATCGATGCCCAGCCCTAACGCTGTTTTATCAGCCTGTTGATAAATTGAAGTTAAAGTCCACTCTGCTGGAAGTAAAGTGGAAGTAAAGACAACACTTTAATGTAAAGAAGTACTAAACCAAACGAATACCACGTTGTTGGACTCACAGCTTTTTATTTGCATTGGAATGGTTTGTTAATAAAACGTAACCTGAGAAAAAAATCAATACGCAAGCTGTTTTGCATATTTTTAAAATAAAATGGATTTTTTTCACTCTGAACTATTCAGCTACGTCAAAAGAGCCAAGGTTGACATGAATCAAAACAACTGACATTGGCATTAATTAAAGCCTACAGCAGTTTAACCACACCCACCCATTCAGCACACAGCAGGTTAGCCCTGCCCATTCAGTGCACAGCAGGCTGGCCCCGCCCACTCATTTCACAGCAGGTTAGCCCCGCCCATTCCTGTTGAAGTGATGTGGAGTGTTGTTCCTGCAGACAGTGTGTCCAGAGTTATTGGAGTGGAAATTGTGGGAAAATGATTAAACGTTGTGCTGTTTCTGGCTGTCAGTAAGCAAATGTGTCATTGCAGCTACTAAAGGATTTGAAGGGAACAACTGAAGTTGAATCTGCAGCCCTGCATGTCCAGGACTAAGCAGAACTCCAGCATAGGTGAAGGAAGCATAGATAACAGAAAGTGTTGATCAGGTAGCTAAGATTAAAGTTACAGGAAAGTTTGTAAAGAAAACCAGAAGGTATGCTGTAATCATGGCTGTTACATAGTTGGGTAACATGAAATCATATATTGGTATGTGATAACTTGCTAAAATGGTTGAAGCATCTAACCTAAGCCCTTTCAATTACATCTGCCCAGTCAGCGGCTCCTACTGCCACATAATAGACCTAATGGCTTTTTAAACAAGGCGTAGTACATCACAGCCAATCAGAGCAGGACAAATATACAATAAATATAAAATACAAGACAAAACGCTAGTAAAGGACTGATTTGGCCAAAAATCAAATGTACACAACTGTCCACTGACCCCAGACGTTGGTGCTCAGCCAAGACATGTCAGGTCCAAATTTTGCATCTTTTGTTTAGAGCTGGATCTACGAGGCCGATGTTGCTAACAAACACTAGACGTTAACAGTTACTCGAGTCTTTTCCATAAATATATATCTGAGCCTGTATAAACCGCACCCAGGTCTTCATTAAGGCGGTACAGCCTTGTAAATGTGGTTTAGGGGACTGTCGGACTTACTGGGAGCTATAAATATGAACAAAACTTCATCACATAGCTGATAACAGCAACCAGCTGTTTTAGCAGATGTTGTGCCTAATTCCACTAAAAATGATGTTCATAAAACAACAGAAATCTTGATTGTAGATTTCATCTGGTTGCATAATGGGATGGAGTTCAGCACAGCACCGTACCTGTCGTCTAAAACAGCTAACTGCAGCGTTCAGCTACTCAGTGATGCTTATAGCTCACAGTCTTAGTGTCCCAAACCACATCTACTGTCTCAGGTCTGTTCCACCTGAATGAAGACCTGGGTTTGGTCTGAGAGACATGTGAGGGATGATATTTACGTAAAAGACTTGGGTGGCTATTGACTTTAAATGTTTATTAGCTACATTAGCCTTGTAGCCCCAGCGCTACAGTAAAGAAGCAAAATTTGGGCAGCAACAACGTCTTGGCTGGTTGACTAAATCTGGGGTAGATGGACACACCTGATTCAGCTTATAATAGGATGACGCATCACATCAAGCTGCAACCACTACTGCATGTCATAGCCAACTACAGCCTGCTCATTCATTTATTTCAGGTCACAGTCTTAATCTTCAGCCCCACTGATTTCTCCAAGGTGGTGAATACAGGGTAGATCTTCTCTCTGTCTCCAAACTCCATCTGCCTAAATGTGTAAATGTGAGCTTTAGTCTCAGTGTTATAAAAAATGACCCACTTCTCATCGATATCCAGGCAGACCCCCAAGACCCGGGGCACAGCGTCGATTGGCAGGGGCCTGCTGGGCTCATCTAGAGCTGTGAAGGACTGTCTGTAGTGATAGAGACACCAGTAACCCACACTGGGTGAGAAGTTGAACTTTCCCTTCCTCTGAGCCGACTCTCTGGCGACCCCAATCGTGAACTCTTTGTTGACCTCCACCTCCCAGTAGTGCCGTCCAGTGCTGAAGCCTTCAGTGGTGAGGACGCACTCATACTTGTCAAATCTCTGTGCACTGTGATTGACTGTTTTCCTTTCCCCCAGTCGCACTCGTTTTCTGTCATCAGACAAGATGAGTGTGCAGTGAGCTGTTTCAGGATCCAATGTCAAGTTAGCTGTGAAGAGAAAATAACAGAATGTTTACTTATCCAGTATCATGACATTCTGCACGGTGGCTGCACTCGTACTTATAGCCTTGAGAGTTCTTAAGGTCAGAGTGTGTGGAACCCAACAATCCCTTGTCTTCACTAGACGGAATCATGCTTTGTCCCACTCACCTGCCGCAGGTATCTTCCCTTTGCAAATGTAGTCAGGAAGCCTCAGTTCACAGATCTTCTGCCTCAGAGTAGTGATCTCTTTCCTCAGGGCCATCTTCTCAGACCGTTCCTCCCTGATTATTTTCTTCAGCTGAGCGTTCTCCTGAAGTATGTTGAGGCTTTTAGTGATCTCCACCAGTAGGTGTCTCTGCAGTGCCTCCACTGTGTAGTGATCTCTGACATGTGTCTCACAAAAGGAGGCAAGGCAGGTCATGCAGGACTTGCACGCTTTTAACTTCCTTCCTTTACACAGATCACAGGCCACGTCTCCAGCCTCAGCGTAGTCAGGGCTCGGCCTGTGTTCTTGAGGGTCTTCCTCTGGTGGGTTAGTAGCCATAGACATATAGCTACAGGCAGCTGACAACCTCCCAGACACCAGACTAAAAAAATAATAAAATAAACTTTCAGATAATATCCAGTTTACATAACATTTATTAAGCCAATACATAGCTAGAATCCATATTACACGTGTAATTAAAAAAAACCCATAAAAACATAAATGACCAGAAATAATCATTATTACATGAAATCCTAGCTGCTTAATTATGAATAAAACAGCAGCGTTGACCTCCTGTCACACTGTATGCATGCATGTACCCACTCTTTCTCATAACACCACATATAGATTTATTCTAAAAGAATTTTGTTAAAATACACTTCTTGAGGGGCGGCACAGTGTCGCCTCACAGCAAGAGGGGCCTGGGTTTGACTGACAAAAGTACAAAGAAATTAGTTTTAATATTTAGGCTGAGAAACTTTAGAATTTGAGAAAATTTAGAATTTAGTACCTGCAACACACTCAAAAAGTTGGGACTGGGCCAGAATAAGAGTGAAAGGTTTATAGAATATTCAAGTTATGCCATTTTTTTAACATTTCTTAGTAAACAGGTGAGGGGATCATGATTGGTCACATGCTCAGAACTTACCGAGAACATCCGCAGAACAGACAATGAGAGAGTGAACTCTTATAATTATACAGGTTTTCACATCTATAGTACACTGGATTGGTCAAGTAACAGTGGACTTCACAGGAAAGGCCAGAACAGACTGCTCAGGTGGCATCAACCAACTTTTATGGAGTGATCTTCTGCGGCAGCAGCATCTCAACTGCGGACAGGAAGAGACTTGATAGACTCATTAAGAGGACCAGCTCGGTCCTTGGTAGCCCCCCTAGACCAAGTGCAGACGGTGGGAGACAGGAGGATGTTAGCTAGACTAGCATCCATGCTGGAGAACAGCTTCCACCCCATGACAAGTGTGTGAAGGAAGCCATTGCAGGTCCTTCCTGCTGCTGTTAGACTGTACAACCAGCACTGCTCCCATGTTGCCTATATGGTAAGCTTGTTAAGTAATTAATAAGTTTAATACCTTGTTTATTACTTTATGTCTTGATGGTTCTTTTCTTGAGTGCCTTATTATGCCTTTGCTGCAATTTAAAACCATCACACAAGGAGAAAGCTATACATCGATTCTACGCAGAAACGCCACCGAGTTCTCTGGGCTCATCTCAGCTCACCTCAGATGGTTGAAAACACTGGAAATCTGTGCTGTCAAGACGGTTTTATGGAAAGTAACCATGCAGACCTTTATCAGTGAAAGGCCTGTCTGCAGTCCAGGTCTGTCTCCTATTGAAAATGCATGGCGCATCTTGAAGAGCAGAATCAGACAAAGACGACCACGGACCGCTGAGCAGCTGAAGTCTTGTGTCAAGCGAGAATGAGCAAAAATTCCACTCGCGGAATTACAACAGTCGGTATCCTCAGCTTCCAAACAATTAAAAAGTGTGCTTAAAAGGACCATTAACAGGGGATGTATCACAGAAGTAAACAGAACTTTTTTGAATGCATTGCAGGCGTCAAACTTCAAATTTATTTATATTTACAAAATTCACTTAAGTTGGTCAGTGAAACACTTTGGACTTTGGATGGTTTAGAGGAATTAACAAATCACAGATTCTTGTTTTTATTGCTTTATTGGCTTTTAAGAAAATGTCCCAACTATTCTGGAAATAGAGTTTGTAGCTATATGGCTTTTTATTTTACATATGTATTTATTAAATCGAGCTTGAATTTTGTATTTCTTAGGATGTATTGTTATCAAATGACTTAGTTTCTGTTTTTAAAGGGAACATTCATGGCACATGGGTAGAAAATAAGGTCAAAGACTAGCCAAAGAAAAGTAGGCCACATCATAAACATTTTAAAATCTACTTAGAACAAAAACAGAACAAAAACTAGATGTAATGTTTTATCTTATCAATTTAATTGCATTGTGGTGTGACGAGAGCACCTTTCAGATTTTTTATGGAAATAATGGATGTCGTATTCTCAACACAAAAAAGGACGAGCACCATCCGGATTGTTACCAGCATAAAGTTTTAAATCCAGCATCTGGGGTATTAATGAATGACCAGCACATCTGTAAATGCAACATTTTCACTGAACACATTTTAGAGCAACACAATACGACAACAAAGGCCCTGTATGGTTGTGCAGCTGAAGCCCACAAACGGTTATTAAGTGCTGGTAAAGATGCTGTTACACAGAGGTAAACATGCTCCTGTGCCAACTTTTTTGGGATGTTACAGGCATCAAATTTAGGAATAAGCATTTATTTCCAAAATTAAGTTTACAATGAAACTCATAATTTAAAACATTAATGCTTTTTTGTATTTATTAGTGTTTCACAAACTGTCCAAACTTTTTAAAATTGATTTTGTGGTGGTAGTAATAGTAAGAATAGTAGATATTATTGCACTACTGCTTGGTAGGAGTTTTTATGAAGAACCTTAAAATGTTTCATTACAAAATTCAATATGAAATTAACAGAGTTTTCCCTCCATTTCCTCAAATGTAATGACAATTCTTAATGTTCCACACTGATTCTCAGACTTTGGGACACATTTACTTAAAAAAAAAGGGATCTAACTGCTCACCACTGAAATAAGGCTCCACCCACAGCCTAAAATTCTTTGTGTTTTGCTAGTGACGTGAAAAGGTGGGACAGCATTTTTTATTAAAAAAATGAACTCATGATGATTTTAAATCTTTTAATTTAACTCTAAAAGATTTCCAAAAGATCATTAAAAAACACATAAAAATAAAAATACGCGAGTCTCTAAAGGAGCGCTGAAGGGAGGAGTGTGTTTCTTTTGCTGTTGTGTTCAAATACCAGCAATAGTTCTCCAGAATCACTGACTCCACCTTTAAGCAGCGAAAACTTTGTGGTTTTATTTCCCAAAAAATGTAGATAATTAAAGCTGCTTTAGTGCAAAGCAGTTCACACAGCAGATTGTTTACCTTTTAATATCCTGGATATCAGTTCCTTTAAAGTCAATAGGTCGATCCTCTGACCAGTTGCTCACTGCAGACATACAGCTGGGGGACTCTGACCTGTCCATCATTGTGGTCCAAGGGAAAACAGTAAAAGTTCTTATGAGCAAACTAACAATGTTTTATTAAAATTTTTTAAGGTTAAATATCAAATGAACAAAGTTTTCCCTCCATTTTCTCAAATGTAACGATTCTTAACGTTCCACATTAAACTCCTGATGATTTGAAATCTTTTCATTTAACTTTAAAACGATGACATACAAAATAAAAATAAATAAAAATGTGACTTCTTCAGTTCTTCAGTTCAGTTCTTCTAAGTACTCAGCCAGTGAGGTCAAAATTGGATTTGTTTTACACTAAAAGGGGCAGTAAGTAATGGTAATGCAATTCAAGGCCTGCTAGCTGTCGGTACTGAACTGAACAACATTCAGCAACAGGGGGCGTCTCGCTTGTGCTCATGCACAGTGGGACGGGGAGGGGCTACATGCTGAGCTCCACGCATTGCCAAAAAGGACAGATGGCTGAGAAACAGCCAAAGAGGAGAAGATCTGAAGATGATTTTAGATCAGGAAAGGGAATTTTGGCAGCGGAGAGTCCTCCGGGAGCTGACAGGGCCGAAATTGACTTCCCATTTGCATTTTCCTGCTCCACCTTAAATGATGCAGTAGTTACATTCGGGTGCCTCTTGTTAGAATTTTCCCACCAGAATGTAACTGCTACACCATTTAAGGGGGAACAGGAAAATGTAATCAAGAAGCCGGTAAAGAAGAAGCTGACTTTAAAAGTTACAGTGCATGAAAACGGATGAGGAGGCTGCTCTGTTTCAGGGCAACATTCACTCATTTTTACTGTTTCACAGAACCAGCAGGTCACTATTGTTTTGTCCTGTCTACTCATTTTTGTATTTATGGTCACAAAGGTCTGAAAAGAAAAGTTTGTCTGCCCAGCGCCGTTCGGGGGGTGGGGCCTCTAAAGGAGCGCTGAAGGGAGGAGTGTGTTTCTTTTGCTGTTGTGTTCAAATATCAGCAATAGTTCTCCAGAATCACTGACTCCACCTTTAAGCAGTGAAAACTTTGTGGTTTTATTTCCCAACAAATGTAAATAATTAAAGCTGCTTTAGTGCAAAGCAGTTCACACAGCAGATTGTTTACCTTTTAATATCCTGGATATCAGGTCCTTTAAAGTCAATAGGTCGATCCTCTGACCAGTTGCTCACTACAGACACACAGCTGGGGGACTCTGACCTGTCCATCATTGTGGTCCAGGAGAGAAGATTAAGACTTCTTATGAGAAACATTAAAATGTTTTCTGTATTTTTAATGTGAAAAATTATTTAATTTAATTTAATATAATTTAATAATAATTTAATATAGTCGACCGCCTGAGACGTTGATTATGCCCAGAATTGTTGTTAAGCTTTTAGAAATTTGGGCTGGATAAAAATGACATGCATACCTCACATCATTTCTGTAAGCAGAACCTTTCAAAGCATTAAAACATGGTGAAATATTCATAGCCCTACTCTGAATTTTTTATAGTTAATATCCTATTATATTCCATAATTCCAGCTCCCACTCAGCACTCAGCAAGCTGTAAATATGACTATAAAGAGCATCAATTGCTATATACAAAAATCTATGCACTATATATTGACAATTGTATGTGTGTCTACAGTGTTGCATCTTGGATGTTGAAGCAAAAATATACAGTTAGCTGATTTTGACTCATAAATGACAGAAAAATGACTTAAAACCCATTAAACCTCCACCAAAACACTCATTTATCAGCTGTAGATGTTCAAATTTAGTGGTGGAACAACAGAGTTAAGATTATTTTGGTTTGGACACTGGACCACGTTCTACTTCACCTTCTCTTTACAGTTCAACTCATCCTCCATCGTGCTGCAAAAGGAGCTTTATCAGGCTGTTAATGTTCCAGGTGAGGATACTATCATCAAGCACTGGTGCCTGACCAAGAATATTGTGTTGTGTCAACAAGGTCATTATTATCATGGATAATCATGGAGCTGATGGAGGTCCACCATAACGGGATCATCTACTGAGCTGGTTCAAACTGAGTTTAAAACACATTTGGGACTTTTAACTGAACTTAGACGTTGGACTAAACTCCTTTGGCTTTGAGTGACTCTAAACCTTAGTTACTGGTATTCTGGTAAAATTAATAACCAAAATAATCAAAATAACCAAATTTTACCAAATGTCCCACATAGCCAGTGCACGGCCAGCTAATGCGTATATAAACACACCTGTTTTAAGAGTCTGTGCTTAGTTCTCAATTGAAATGAGCAAAGCTGCTACAACGTAAAGCAGTTCACACTGCAGATTGTTTACCTTTTAACATCCTGGATATCAGTTCCTTTAAAGTCAATAGGTCGATCCTCTGACCAGTTGCTCACTGCAGACATACAGCTGGGGGACTCTGACCTGTCCATCATTGTGGTCCAAGGGAAAACAGTAAAAGTTCTTATGAGCAAACTAACAATGTTTTATTAAAATTTTTTAAGGTTAAATATCAAATGAACAAAGTTTTCCCTCCATTTTCTCAAATGTTGTAACAATTCTTAACGTTCCACATTAAACTCCTGATGATTTGAAATCTTTTCATTTAACTTTAAAACGATGACATACAAAATAAAAATAAATAAAAATGTGACTTCTTCAGTTCTTCAGTTCAGTTCTTCTAAGTACTCAGCCAGTGAGGTCAAAATTGGATTTGTTTTACACTAAAAGGGGCAGTAAGTAATGGTAATGCAATTCAAGGCCTGCTAGCTGTCGGTACTGAACTGAACAACATTCAGCAACAGGGGGCGTCTCGCTTGTGCTCATGCACAGTGGGAAGGGGAGGGGCAACATGCTGAGCTCCACGCATTGCCAAAAAGGACAGATGGCTGAGAAACAGCCAAAGAGGAGAAGATCTGAAGATGATTTTAGATCAGGAAAGGGAATTTTGGCAGCGGAGAGTCCTCC
This sequence comes from Pygocentrus nattereri, assembly GCF_015220715.1. NCBI lineage: Eukaryota > Metazoa > Chordata > Actinopteri > Characiformes > Serrasalmidae > Pygocentrus > Pygocentrus nattereri. The sequence goes on along the minus strand of NC_051239.1, from coordinate 2,437,057 downwards.
GGGTGCTGACAGGGCCGAAAGTGACTTCCCATTTGCATTTTCCTGCTCCACCTTAAATGATGCAGTAGTTACATTCGGGTGCCTCTTGTTAGAATTTTCCCACCAGAATGTAACTGCTACACCATTTAAGGGGGAACAGGAAAATGTAATCAAGAAGCCGGTAAAGAAGAAGCTGACTTTAAAAGTTACAGTGCATGAAAACGGATGAGGAGGCTGCTCTGTTTCAGGGCAACATTCACTCATTTTTACTGTTTCACAGAACCAGCAGGTCACTATTGTTTTGTCCTGTTTACTCATTTTTGTATTTATGGTCACAAAGGTCTGAAAAGAAAAGTTTGTCTGCCCAGCGCCGTTCGGGGGGTGGGGCCTCTAAAGGAGCGCTGAAGGGAGGAGTGTGTTTCTTTTGCTGTTGTGTTCAAATATCAGCAATAGTTCTCCAGAATCACTGACTCCACCTTTAAGCAGTGAAAACTTTGTGGTTTTATTTCCCAACAAATGTAAATAATTAAAGCTGCTTTAGTGCAAAGCAGTTCACACAGCAGATTGTTTACCTTTTAATATCCTGGATATCAGGTCCTTTAAAGTCAATAGGTCGATCCTCTGACCAGTTGCTCACTACAGACACACAGCTGGGGGACTCTGACCTGTCCATCATTGTGGTCCAAGGGAAAACAGTAAAAGTTCTTATGAGCAAACTAACAATGTTTTAGAAGCTGACTTTAAAAGTTACAGTGCATGAAAACGGATGAGGAGGCTGCTCTGTTTCAGGGCAACATTCACTCATTTTTACTGTTTCACAGAACCAGCAGGTCACTATTGTTTTGTCCTGTCTACTCATTTTTGTATTTATGGTCACAAAGGTCTGAAAAGAAAAGTTACTGGTATTCTAGTAAAATTAATAACCAAAATAATCAAAATAACCAAATTTTACCAAATGTGCCACATAGCCAGTGCATGGCCAGCTAATGCGTATATAAACACACCTGTTTTAAGAGTCTGTGCTTAGTTCTCAATTGAAATGAGCAAAGCTGCTACAACGTAAAGCAGTTCACACAGCAGATTGTTTACCTTTTAACCTCTGGGTTCACCTGTCCTTTAAAGTCAATAGGTCGATCCGCTGACCAGTTGCTCGCTGCAGACTCACAGCCTGGTGACCTCGGCCTGTCCATCATTGTGCTTCAGGAGAAAACAGTGAGAATTGTTACCGTGTTACCGTGTGAAAAATCAAACGCATGCAGTTTTCTCTTTAAATCCTTCTCCAGTGCTGCATCCTGACCGATGAATCTCTACAACGAGCTGTTTGGGACTCGAATGGGACAGAAACATTATTCACAGCTTGCTTCGGGGCAGTCGTGGGCGGGAGGTCAGGGAACTGGCCCTGTAACCAGAAGGTCGCTGGTTCGATCTCCAGAGCCAACAGTCTGTGACTGAGATGTCCTTGAGCAGGACACCTAAACCCCAACTGCTCCCTGGGCGCTGTGGATAGGGCTGCCCACCGCTCCGGCAAGTGTGCTCACTGCCCCCTAGTGTGTATGTGGTGTTTCATTTCACAGATGGGTTAAATGCAGAGGTGGAATTAAAGTATCGCTTAAAATATCCACTAAAACAAGTTTATCAGCTGTAGAACTTCAGTGGTGGAATTATTAATAATTATTAATAATAATCATTTCGTACTTCACTCAGACCGAAAGATCCTTAGTGTTCACAGACGCCGCGCCACTTTCTACTTCAGCTTCGCTTCACAGTTTAATTGTTTAATTTCAGGGGGTGAGAAAAAATGACATCACAAAAACAGAGGGTGCAGGCGTGTGCAAAAGTTTGTGCGCTCCTGATCAAACTGCATTTTTTGTTGATTTTATGAGTGTAAATATGTGAACGTCCTCTACAGAGACACACTACTGCACTATTAATACACAACTACCATTTAATTACTGAATTTAAAACAGTAAAAAAAATGTTTTATATAAATATATAGATAGATATAAATGTGGCTGGTGCAAAAGTTATGGCACATTTTATATTTTAGGCTTTATTTTTTTTTCCCCAAAATGCAAAATGGTAAAATCAGTAAATATATAGAAATTGTGTATTAAAGTAAACAGACATATGTCATAATTAAGTGAGGACGCGTTAACTTTTTCACAACATGGAATTTGAATGGAGTGTTAAAACTGTTGCTGTACATTTGCAGAAGATCTTGAGAACGCACACAATTTCAACTTGACAGCTGCCATTAATGTGGCTATTGTCATTGTTGAAATAAATTAATATTTTGAAATTAAATTAATACTTTCATATCTTAGTGACCTAAAATGTCATCACATCTTCATTAAAGTCGTAACAATAGATAAAGATAACCGAATAAAACAAATAACACAGACAAATATATAGTTTTTCATTCATTTATTAAAAGTGATTCATTATTAAATGTCATTGTTGCCAAAAGTGTGTGAACCTCTGCTTTCTGGAACTGGTGTGACCCCCTTGAGCAGCAATGACTTCAACCAAAAACTTAACTGTTGATCAGTGCTGAACATTGACGTCGAGGAATCTTGGCCCTTTTCTTCTTATATAACTGCTTCACCCGTTTTATGTTGGTGGGCTTTCTTGAATGAAGGCTGCACACAGGTTCTGCCTCAACATTTTTTTTGGATTACGGTCTGGACTTTGACTCGGTCATTCCAAAATGTAGCATTTCTTCTGCTTTGACCATTCTTTGTAGACTAACTGGTGTCTTTAGGATTGTTGTACGTCAGCATGACTACCTTCTGTTGAGGTTCAGTGCAAGGATGCCTCAACATTCTTCCAGAATTCATAGCTCCATTAAATGATAGCAAGCTGTTCTGCCTTAAGCAGTGATACTGCCACCACCATGTTTCACAGTTGGGACGAGGTTCTTAAGCTGGAACGCAGTATTCGGTTTTTAAGCTGTAAAGATCCATTTTTGCCCTGCACAAAACATTATTTCAGTTTTCTTCTGGATCATCCAGGTGGTCTTCAGGAAGCTTTAAACAAGCAGAGATGTTTCTCCTGGAAAGTGTCATTCCATACATACTACCCTTGTTCAGTGTTTGTCTTGTGGTGGACTCTGAACACTGACATTACACAGAGTTTGTAGACCTGCAGATCCTTATACGTTATTGTAGAGTTCTTGGTATCCCAGAATGCTATATGCCTTAGTCTTGGAGACATTTTGGTTGGTGACCACTCCAGGGAGGGTAACAGTGGTACTGACTCATCTGTCTGACAGTGGATGGGTGAAGTCTCCATTCTTCAGAAATACATTTGGCACCTCTTCCAGTCAAATGATTTTCCAAGATTTTCCTCAGTATTTACTAACAAACATGAGTGGTAAAGACTAGACCAGCTGAAGACTTGAAGGCCAGCCACACTCACATCCTATTGACCAAACCTCCTGACCCTAAAATTAACTACACCAAACTGACCATTCTGTAGTTTCACGTACTTTTGCCAACCAAAATATATAACGTTGAATCACTTTGTTCGACAAATGAATGAAAAACTGTGTTTGTGTTATTTGTGGGTTCTCTTCATCTACTGACGTGACTCAAATAAAGATTTGGAAGCTCTGAAATGAAGATCTGATCACATTTTAGGTCCAAGTTCATGAAGCACAGTGACTCCAAAACCTCGACTTTTAATGGCGGTGAATGGAACCAGATTTATTTCCAAGTTGTTTTGAACGACTTCTGGTGGATAACTTTAAGGTATCATTTTCAAGGAAACCACATTGAACAATAACGATAAAAAACAAAAGATTGCGTATTTTAAAAGCACATTCTTCCTACAGAGGGTGGCCAGGCTAAACCAGTGAGGCTTGTTATTCAGTTCACAAATTCTGGTTAAGAATCTTTCAGTAAGTCTTAGAATCACACGTACAAAGAAAACAGTACAGTACCGTACTTTACGTCTTTTTGGGGACCTCGAAATCGTGACCTCCTTATCTCAGAATCTCTTTGGGTAACAGACTTATTTCAGTAGCCTCAAAGCTCCAGGGCGTTAAGTAAAGAAGCAAGTATGTCTTGGCCTGTTTAATACATTTGGACTGAGAGGTGATTTTTCACCAATCCATTCCTTTAATGCGGATTATGAATGATTAAAATACACTGAAGTGTCTCACCTCACGTCCATTTCCTCTTCAGGGGAGCTCGTTTCTGGATGTCGTCACCGTACAGGGTGGATCAAAGCTCCGGTCTGTCTTCAGCTGATGAGGAGTTTAGATCAGTGATCAATACAGAACAGCAGGTCAGATCCATCATCACAGCTGATACTACAGTACAGAACTACAGGAGTCTGTAATGGACAGTCCATCACGGTTTAACATTGTTTCAGTCTCAGCACAGTAGCAGGTGCACCTTCATACTGTAGACCATCCAGACTGAACAGCATCGGATATTAAACACTACAGACGGAATAAACATCAGGTCTAATAGTCTTACCACGTGATCATTGGCGTTTTCCTATAATCAATCCAAGTTGTTCTGATAGTTACAGCTTTCCTTTAATCCTTCGTCCGGGACGTTGTTGTCTGAGATGAGAGGAGGCGGAGTTTAGAGTTGCTCCTGTTTTGATGGAATGTCGATTTTCCGGATCTGCTCGGAAGGTAAAGTAGGACGAGTTCTCAGAAACCTCTTTGTTTTCCTAGAACACAGCACTGGATGCTGGTTCTCTGATTGTAGAGCTGATAAAAGAATTAGAACAACCAGTTAAACGCGTAGAAACCCACAGCCGAGAGTCACGCGGCCAGATTTCAGGTCACCTCCTTCCCTGGTTTGGGAAAGTTGAACACATTAAAGAGCCCATATCACAAAAAATAAATGCTGTTAAAGCAAAACACACTGTTCACTCTCCAGTATATGTAGCCCACTGTTTTTGTGATGTCACAAAAGCCAATGAATGTACATATAGCCAGTTCAGCCTATAAGAGTTTAGCCCTGCCCAGCCACACTGAAGCTATAGGGAGTTTTTTGATGTATGCACAATAGGACAGCCAATCAGGACAGAGGTCATTTACATATATCGGCTGTAAAGGTTCAGTAAATGCCTGTTTCATTGTAAGGAATCAAGAGAGGTTAGAAAATGATAATGGTAAAATAAATTATGGCTGTTTTTGGTACTTAAAACAATACAAATACTGTAAGTGGAGCTCAGGGAGAAAAATAAGAGACAGGAAAAATGTTGGATATTGAGCCTTTAAACAAATAGATATACAGTTTATTAAAACAATACAGTAATTATACAATAATAATGATAATAATTGGACACAAATTGTATTAATATGACAAAAGATGAAGACACAAAAAATAATAATAATAATAACAATAATAACAATAAGATAAAAGCTACTACTAATAATAACATCAACAACAATAATAATAACGTCATGCATACGGATGCATAGTATTCACAGTAAAACTGTCTGCATGATAAACATTTTCTGTTACATGCTTGTAAACGCTTTAAATTCATCATTTCATGGGATTTATTTATTTATTCTTTTATATTTACAGTTTATTTGCAGCCTGTAGCCTAAATATCCAGCTTTGCTTTCAGGGTCTCCACGTTTGTTTATATGCGCTGACCGCTGGACATGGGAACATGGGAGGTCCAGAAAGGTTAAAACGCTTGTCATACACAGTTCCACTCTTAGAAAGACGGTTCTTCAGGGGTTCCTCAGTGAAGGGAATGGTCCGATATGGAACACCTGAACCATTTGTGTGCTGAAATTGTGAAATGGGTCCTCACATTGTTGGAGATTGTGTTGTATGAGTCTGTGCACTTGACCCCCCCCCACCCCCTGGTTACACCACCTCCTGTCTCTTTGAATGAGGAGAGGCCTAGAAAGCGAAACTGGAGGCCACATTAACGGTTCATAACCAGATTTGAAATTACCGGTAAAATCTGATCAAATATAGTTCCCACTTTTTGGCTCACATTACAAACAGAAACGGATGCCTTGTGTTGGCTACTGAGCGGTCAGGGATCGGGCTTTTCCCGCTTACGGCTTTACCAGCAAACTGACCCGTTCTTTTTATTGAAGGCTGGGACTTTCCCTGTGAGCAGAGGCCACTTTGAGCAGTTCAATGTGTCTAGTTCAATTTACCCAGATAATAAGCTAATATATCCGTCCGCTGGCTTAATAAGCTCTACACCCCGCTGACTGTTTGCCACTGCTGGGACCCCCGGACCACCCAGATTACTGTCCTGCATGCAAGATCAAACTATTTTTTTCTCCTCAAACGGCTTTTAATGCACTGAGACTTTTATTTTGGGAAATGAACTAGGACAAATATTCCTGAGAGAGGAAAATCATGACTAGGCCTGATATAAAATGATGTCATGGAGAAAGTTGCTGACCAAATTAATTTAAAAAGTCTAACTAAAGAAAGGAGGAAGGAAAAATCAGTAAACTGGACTGTGAGTGGAAAATGAGCAATGATACCTGGAATTCTGTCTAATATTCTGCACCAGTGGTCCACCTGGAAAATGCTCGGCGCAATGCCAGTGGATCGCCAGCTTTGCCATCATTGGGCCGACAGTGGACGGCTGCTCTCTTGCTATCAGTTTCGAAATGGAAAGTCAAACTTTCAACTGCATCAATTTTAAGCTGCAATTTAGCTTCATGACAGCACGTAACATTAATGTTAGCAACAAGCTAACGTGAGTGATATTAGTGATGACTTTAATATTAATTATATATTTACTTTCTCAAAACCACAAACCGCAAGTACACAAACCCTGTATTAGAGTAAAAGTAGAAGTTCCTCCTTTAGACCTCCACTGGAGTAAAAGTACTAAAGTATTTACCTTCAAATGTACTTAAGTATAAAGTAAAAGTACTAAAAGAGTAATAAAGTTAGGTTAGTTCATCATTTATGTTGAACAGACTCTCCCAAAGTTTTACGCTGCTGCGCTGATGTTGAACCGCGTGCTGCACTGGGTCGGTATGACCAACAGGTCAAAACCAGCTCTAAACAAAGTGACCGCTGGGCCCTGATTGGTGCTCTGGCTTTGCGCTTCTTTCGTTTTGACATGTGCCGTTTTTATACAGACAGAAACCAAAAGGAACGACAGATTTCTCAGAATGTAGGAGGAAAAAGTCGGATATTAGACTCTGAAATGTAGTGGAGTGAAAGGAGAAAGTCCAGAACGGAGAAACTTCAGTACAGATACACCAAAAATACTAAAGTACAGAAACTAATTACATTTACTCAGTTACTCAGATACTCAGATACTCAGATACTCAGTTACTCAGTTACTCAGATACTCAGTTACTCAGTTACTGTCCACCACTGCCCAAAACTGAACTTTATGGTCAGTGTTTTATATTCAACCACCTACTTTGTGTGTCGACTGATTTATGTGGTTCCTTGTTATACGCTGAGCTCAAAACACCATTCCAACTTTCTGAGTAGGAATTCCAGCGGAGGGGGCATTTTAATGGGCTTTTCCTGGTTGCAGGTGACAAATTCTGAGTCACCAGCTTCAGTTAAACACAGCATAAGTCCTCCTGCTGAAACAGACCCTTCTCATAGGAATGAATCTAATAGGCTTAAAGTTTTCCAACAGAGGGCGCTATTTTCCTGTAGAACTGTTTTAGATTCCATTAGGAAACCATCAAACGCATTTGGCCTCATCCACTGGTCAACCATTAGGATCCTTTACATTGTGATATAAACCCATTAAAAAAGGCAAAACACATGACGGAACAATCAGGAGCCCAACAGAAACACTTAGTGCTCTCTGTGGGTTTTTCAGCAGGGCTTGAAAAGGCCAACAGACCTGGCAGAGCGCAGTGATGAGCAGCTGCCGCCACAAAACCTCATGACAGGAAAAGAAATAAGACAGGGGAACATGGAATGGCATACAAAATAAACACGTTTATTGATGAACCAACATCATAAATGGCATGAAGTCCTAGATAACAGTAGCTAACTCAGACTAACTCAAGCTGACATTTTCTAGATGGATAAAGATGTTTATACATGAATCCCCTTCATAGGCCTGAGGCAATGTTAGGCAACTGCAGATAATGATGACTGCAAGGAAAGGTGGACCCTAGCTAGCCGTCTCAGCTGACTCCAGTTGGTTATAATAAGCTGTAGCAGACGAGACTTAAGGCCTTAGCGCCTCTTGCGAAACATCAGGTGTAATGCCCGTCCTCACCACCAGAGGTCAGCCTCATCTGAATACGGACTTTCTCCCTAGTTGCACCCGGACCCCTCACCTGCAGTTCATTTCACCTGCCTATTTAAGGTCCTCCAGCAAGTACTGCCGGTCCACCTGCATGCCAAGCCTCGTCTCCTCACTGCTGGCGTTTTGATCGCCTCGACTCTTTTCTGTGCTCTTTCACTGCTTCTGGATCTCCCTTTGGTTCTTTGGCTGGTTTTGGACTTTTCTTGTGTTTTGACCTCTGGGCTGTTTTTCGACTCGGACTCTGGTTTTTGTGTTTTTGGATTAATCGGGATTATGGATTCCAATCAGCCTGGAGAGGCTTCCTCACACGTACTCTCCGCGGTCTAACCGCTGGAAAACGATTCTTTCACCGTTCTAACTGTGGCAACGTTTGAGTTCAGAACGTCGGAACACTGCCACCCTTTAAGGTGGAACGGGGAAATTCGAACAAGCAGCTGGTGAATGGAAAGCCGCCTCCAGCCTCGTCCTCGCGTGAACCTGAATAGAAGATAACCTGTGTGTTCTGGTGCTCAGTGCTAGTCAGTACTACCAAACAATAGACTTAGTATCTCACATTTAGGAGATTCATTGTTTATTTAACAAAAGCACGTTTCGCGGTGAGATATCAGAAGCTTCTGAAAGTCGTACGTCTTTGTTTGATGGCACGCCTCTTTTTTACAGACAAATCAGCCTCCATATGACGTCTGCGGTTGTTCGCTTTCTCAGCAATTACGTCACATCGTTCACTGAAGCCAGACGAATGTCGTCTCTGCAAGACGTGCGCTGAGGCCTTAAGTTCTGCCCATAACAACATAACATTTGTTCCTAACAGCTGAGTAAATCTATTGGGTTTGCAGGTCATAAAGACTGAACAGTCCTGAAGTATGAATGGTGGTTGGTTAGTGTAGTGGGTAACACCTCTGCCTTCTACACTGTAGACTGGGGTTCAATCCCTACCGGGGCAAACACCCTACACTATACCAATGAGGGTCCTTGGGCAAGACTCCTAACACCACCTTGGCCTCCATGTGTAAAATGATCAAGTTGTAAGTCGCTCTGGATAAGAGCGTCAGCCAAATGCTGTAAATGTAAATGTAAATGAATGTTATCCACAGCGTGATCGCCGACCAATCAATAATCACCGTTTCAGTTCACAGTCTTAATCTTCAGGCCCACTGATTTCTCCAGGGTGGTGAATACAGGGTAGATCTTCTCTCTGTCTCCAAACTCCATCTGCCTGAATGTGTAAATGTGAGCTTTAGTCTCAGCGTTATAAAAAACGACCCACTTCTCATCCACATCCAGGCAGACCCCCAAGACCTGGGGCACAGCGTCGATTGGCAGGCGCCTGCTGGGCTCCTCCAGAGCTGTGAAGGACTGTCTGAAGTGATAGAGACACCAGTAGCCACGAGCAGGAGAGAAGCTGAACCTCCCTTTCCTCTGAGCCGACTCTCTGGTGACCCCGGTGGTGAACTCTCTGTTGACCTCCACCTCCCAGTAGTGCCGCCCGGAGCCGAAGCCTTCGGTGGCGAGAACGCACTCAGATTTGTCAAATCTCGGCGCGCTGTAATCGAGGGGTTTCTCTTTCCCCAGCCGCACTCGTTTACCGTCGTCAGACAACACAAGCGCGGAATGAGCCGTGTCAGGATCCAACACCAGATCAGCTGAGAAGAGAACAGAAGAAACAGAATGTGGCTCACAGCGCTCGGCATGTGGTGAGACATGAATTCAGTACGGACTGCATGACGATTAAAAACAGCAAAAAGCATTTTGTTAGTAGTTTATGAGAGGCTAGGCTTAGACTTAGACTTAGACTTAGACAGAATGATGCTGCATTGGCTCAGAGTCGATCAGAGAGAAAAGAAATAAAAATAGTAATACAACGTAGTGCAAAGTGTAAACACACGTAGATCAACAGATAAATACATATTAAATAAGTATATATACAAGCGAGTGTGGTGCACTGGAGCTCCCAGGTACGTGGTAATCAAAAAAGAATTGGAGCAGCGTTTCATTCATTTATTCATTCATTTGTTTATTTATTTGTTTGTTTGTTTGTTTAATTTAGGCTAGCAGCAGATGCTACACTTTACAGTGATCTACCATCTGATAAACTGGATAAAAACAGTGCATTTAAACATGAATAATCTGTGAGAACATAATGGATGGAGAACATCATAAATTGGGCTAATTGGGCTAATTGGACTAATTGGACTAATTGGACTAATTGCAGCTGCTCAGTGTTTTTAAATACTCAAAACATCCTCAACACATATATGATGGCAAACTGTGCAGTAATTTACCATGACAGCGATAAATATCACCATATAGTCCAGCCATAGGGAGAAGTCTGCTCGCTAAGCTAACGTTAGCCTTTGTGCTGATGAGCACAGCGCAGTGGAGCTAGTGAAGCTCAGCCGACAGCTCATCCCACAGAAAGAGATCCACCCGAACAGATCGGAGTCTCCGTCTCCTGAGCTCTGCCAGCGAACTGTTAGTGAGCCGGAACTGAACCTGTGCTGTGGTTTGTGAAGCAGTAGCATGCTAAGCTAACGCTAACGGCTACAATAGCAGCTTTACACCGTATTCGACAGTTTATTAGAAAGACGAGGAACACGGATTTGACGTCAGGGTGATCGTAAATACGAACATCTTCCGTTTACACTGGCTACAGCTTACTGCACAGCCAAAACCTTTCAAACAAGTGAGCTACGTCAGCGCCGACATGTTCTTTAGCTGTAATACGGCTGAAAAAATGTAACCGATGGCGGTTTGAAGCCGGGCAAACGTTAGGATGATGGCAGCATTACCTGATCATTATCAGAGAGCTTTAGCAGTGCAAACTGCCTCTTTAACCCTCCTATCGTCCTCAAATATAATAACAAATTTGGTCCTTGGGGTCCCTCTGACATTTACCTCCAGAAAATGGTTTACAGAATAGTGCTGACCACGTTTGTGTGACAGGCACTTTGTTTATTTGTTGAATACATAAATCACCCCTTGAAAATCAGTGAGTTGTCCTCTAGCGCCACCATCAGGCCAAACCTTTAAATTAGAACGAATTTATCTTGAATTTTTCATACAAATCTTCTCAAATTTACTTCTCAACATTAATGACCACAGGTCTTGTTTTGGTGATGATGGATAGGAGCTTTACTGTAGCGCCACCATCAGAAAGACTTTCAGGCTGAGAGCTCATTCATGACTCTCACAGAACGACCATGTTGATTAATGTTGGTGACTCCCCCTTTCCTCTCATAAACATATTTATTTACTTATTTTTTATTTACATTTTTTTATTTACTATTGTGATATATTTGTGTCTAGTTTCTTTAAGATCTCACTCACCCCTCCTCTTTTGTCCCGGGCTTGGGACCGGCAGTGGAGCACTTCAATCACCGATCTGTAAACACATTATTTCCTGTAGCTACGTCTTCGTAATTTGGCCAATAATCAGCCTTTGTGGTCTTGATAAGCCAAGCTGAGGAAATCGCTCACCAACCGTCCTTAAGAAGGCCACAAAATTTCCATATCGGTTGGGCCCTAATCAACACCTGCTCACGGCACCAACTTTATGGGTTGACTAGTCGTTTGGTTTGTGCACCTCTAGAACCTTTGAAGGTCCGTGAGGTTATTACCGTTTATTCCATGCTCAGATGTGCAGCACATGGCACAGCCTCACCTCTACAACCTGCGTTAGATGAAACCATCATTTCTCCTGGTTGCTCACTCACCTGCTGCAGGTATCTTCCCTTTGCAGATGAAGTCAGGAAGCCTCAGCTCACAGATCGTCTGCCTCAGTTCACAGATCGTCTGCCTCAGAGTAGTGACCTCTTTCCTCAGGGCCGTCTTCTCTGACCGTTCCTCCCTGATTATTTTCTTCAGCTGAGCGTTCTCCTGAAGTATGTTGAGGTTTTTGGTGACCTCCACCAGTAGGTGTCTCTGCAGTGCCTCCACTGTGTAGTGATCTCTGACGTGTGCCTCGCAAAAGGAGGCAAGGCAGGTCATGCAGGACTTGAATGCTTTTAACTTCCTTCCTTCACACAGATCACAGGCCACGTCTCCAGCCTCAGCGTAATGAGAGCTCAGCCTGTGTTCTCGAGGTTCTTCACGTGACTGGTCAGTCGTCATAGACACGCCGCTGTCTGCAGTTGATGTTACTCCAGACAGCAGACTAAAGGATAAAGGCATTTTAGGCACTATATTAATGTTGTATGTTTATATAAGCTTAAACATTTTACGTGGTTCTTCAAGTGGTGGGTTAGTAGCTATAGAAATGCTATATGGACAAAAGTATTGGGACACCTAAACATTACACCTTCAGGAGCTTTTATGACATCTCATGAAGCCACGAAGGCCATGAAAACAAAGGCTTGTTCCGCCTTCACAATAAGAGTCCTAGAAAAACCTATTTTTAGGTTTTAATGGATACGCAGATATGATGTTTATGCATAAACGTCCAAAATCTTAAACAACCTGTGACTGTATTTTTCAAAACATACAATCAGCACATAAAACAAACAGAGGGACCTTTTTCTGATACTTTGTTCTTGTGTTGATACTTTCTGTTTTGTTTGGTCACAAACAAGTTCACAGATGGAATTAAAGCTTTAGATATGTGCGATTGGTTTTTAAAAATGATGCATTCTACCTTTTCGTGTCCAGAGGTTCGGTTCCATTAAATGCAATTGGCTGCTCCATTGACCAGTCACTTGCTTGAGACCTGCAGCTGGGTGACCCTGGCCTGGCAACCACTGTGCTGTAAGGGAAAATGAAAGCACCAAACAAAGTGTCTCTGTTTTTATTTCATGCACACATGACCTCACTGATCATAGCTCTAGATCAGGGAGAGCCAGATTCCTGCACAGTTTGGCGGTTTTCCTGCTTAAACACACCTGATTCAAACTGTGCTGGACGCCGGCCCTCAGTTCCCCACCCCTGTTCTAGATCGAGGTCTCTCAAATGATTTAAATCACTACATTATTGTTTTTTAAAGATGATCCGTTCTACCTTTTCTGGTCCCACGGATCTGGTCGAAATGCAATAGGCTGCTCCATTGACCAGTCACTCGCTTCAGACCTGCAGCTAGGTGACCCTGGCCTGGCCACCATCATTGTGCTTCAAAAGAAAACAGTCACCTTCATTTACAGCATTTTAGCAGACGCTCTTATCCAGAACAACTTACAACTTGATTGTTTTACACAGGGAGGCCAAGGTGGTGTTGGGAGTCTTGCCCAAGGACTCTTATTGGTACAGTGTAGGGTGGTTACCCTGGTGGGGGATTGAACCACAGTCTACAGTGTAAAAGGCAGAGGTGTTAACCACTACACTAACCAACCACCGATAGAGGAAGCAAGTAGAATGTACACTTCAAGTGCTTCAAGAGTTCTTCAGTAAAGAAAATGGTTCTAGATAGACTATGCACACTGAAAGAATCCTTTTCATGATTAAAGGGCTCTTCGCATTATGAAAGCGTTCTCCAGATTGATGGAGGATGTACTATTCTATATAGAACCTTTTTGGAAATGCAAAGAACCATTTAATCGTGCAAGGGGTTCTTGCAGTGTTCATGGTTCTATCTAGAACTATTTTCTTTACTAAAGAACCCTTGAAGAACCATCTTTTTAAGAGTGTAGGAAACATTAATTCATGAAGTTTTTCAAATGCTTCTGGACATCCGCTTTCAAATCCAGCCTCAGTGAGGCTTAAAATGTCATAAAAATAAAAATTTTCTCCCATCTTGTAGCAAAATATTATGTGGTTGGTTAGTGTAGTGGGTAACACCTCTGCCTTGTAGACTGGGGTTCAATCCCTTGCCTTGGCAAGCACCCTACACTATACCGATAAGAGTCCTCGGGCAAAACCGCCTTGGCCTGCCTGTTTAAAATCATCAAATTGTAAGTCGCTCTGGATAAGAGCGTCAGCCAAATGCCATAAATGTAAATGTTTTATCCATTTGTATTTAAAAGCTCACTCACTTAGGATATAGATGTGAGTTCATTTAAATCGATCAAAATCATCAGAAATACGATGGAAAGTAATTCATAATAACAGATATAAAAGGTTTTCACTTTTACCTTTTAATGTCCAGCGGTTTCGCTGTTTTAAAGTCAATGGGTTGCTCTGCTGACCAGCCACTCGCCTCAGATTTACAGCCAGGTGACTCAGGTCTGCTGATCATGGTGCTTTAGGAGAAATATTTAAGAGTTATTATGTGGAAACTTTCGACATTTTCCCTGCATTTCAATCAGACACTGAATTTACCAAGGTAAATGTATCTGAACACTGAAGTGTCTCACCTCACGTCCATTTCCTCTTCTGGGAAGCTCGTTTCTGGATGTCGTCACCGTACAGGGTGGATCAAAGCTCTGGCCTGTCTTCAGCTGATGAGGAGTTTAGATCAGTGATCAATACAGAACAGCAGATCAGATCCATCATCACAGCTGATACTACAGTACAGAACTACAGGAGTCTGTAATGGACAGTCCATCACGGTTTAACATTGTTTCAGTCTCAGCACAGTAGCAGGTGCACCTTCATACTGTAGACCATCCAGACTGAACAGCATCTGATA